>NC_082397.1:29895281-29935281 GCF_031168955.1 Gadus macrocephalus
ATTCAAATATATAATATTATACACTATTATATATAGAGCTTTCTCCTCCATGCTGCGGTTCACCGGACTGCACTGCAGGGAACGGTTGGCCGGGTGAACGCTGATTGGCTGTTATGTTACGTCACTCAGTGGCCACGCTGTTGAACGCTGATTGGCTGTTACGTTACGTCCCTCAGTGGCCACGCTGTTGAAAGCTGATTGGCTGTTATGTTACGTCACTCAGTGGCCACGCTGTTGAATGCTGATTGGCTGTCATCACACAAATGTCGCAGCAAAGTTCAAATCTTTCAACTCGAGTGAAAGGCTGCAGCCTTCACTTTGGGAAACAGCCAAAGTGTGACATTGCAAATCCTCATGAACGCGCTCGCCGGTGCAGGGCGCTACAAATCAAATCTTGTAGCAGGATTTTTCTAGCAAGAAATTTGCCCGATTCGCGTCTCTACGTTGAATTTGTATGGAGTCATGTCGCCCCTTCGCGATTGGTGTGGACGCACCTTCACTTGTGCGACCTGCTATTCTATAGCAGTAAGTAAGTAAGTAAATCGCATCATGGAATGCACACCATTGCACGGTTCTCAGCTGAGTCAGTCAGACTCAGTGGAGTTAGTGCTACCGGAAACTCGTTCGTTCGCTCAGTCGAGTTTCCGGTGACTCGAATGGTGAAAGAGACGACCGAACAAACAAGAGAACCGGTTCCGTTCGTTCGTCCTAAAGACTCGTTCATTCGAACCGGTTCGCGAACGAACGAGCCAACACTAGTGCGTGTGTGTTCTTACCTGCGCGTGTGTCGATGGCGGAGCCGTTATGTTTGAAAGCATAACGTGTTACCTGGGCGAGTGTCGCTGCGGTGTGTGCGCGTGCGTGTGTGTTTTTACCTGCGCGTGTGTCGATGGCGGAGCCGTTGCGGTTAAAAACATAACCGCTTACCTGCGCGAGTGTGTCTCTGCCTTTGTATTGGCTAGCGGTGTGTGTGCGTGCGTGTGCGTGTATGTGTGTGTGCTTCCGTGTATGTTTGTGCACAGCTGCGTATGTGTGGTGCGTGTGGATGCGGTGTGTATGTGCGTGCTTGCGGTGTATGTATGCGTTTGCGTGTGTTGTGTGTGTGTGAGAGCTGCAGGCTGCTTGGCACGTGCACACTGACCAACTTGAGTAACTGGTGCGACAGGCCTGCTATTATATAGAAGTAAGACTAGAGTGTCCGTGTGTGCGTTGCCTGCACTCAACCTCCAGTTGTTTTTAAACCCATAGCAATATTATGGAAACCCCGGTCGATATTGTATTTAGTTTCTGAGCGCATAAGTTCCCCTAGCCTGCCTATCGTCTCCCAGTGGCTAAAACTTGCGTTGGGTGTAAAACGAGCACTAGCAATCCTGCTCGTCTTTATAAAAAATGGAAGCTCAGGGTGCTGATTTGTAATGTGGCCCCATATGTCGCCATAAGGGGCCAAGTTACCTCCCCTTTCTCTGACTGGCCCGCCCAGAAAATTCGGCCTGCCAATCATACAATGAGCTATGACCATGTGAGCGCAACATGTGTGGTGCTTTGTAGTTTGGATAACCGTTCTGCTTTGATGCTATGGCGCATAAAACGTTGGTTCTTTGAAGTCCCTAGTAATTCCATAACCAGACTGTAGTTGGGGTTATCTCCGCCATGGTTGAGAAGGAATTGGGGGAAAGGAACTTTGGCTTTGACTCCCTGAAGTACATGAACCATGACATTGAGGAGAAAGGGATTGATTGTTGTATGCCTCGCCATTGCGATACATCCACTGTAAGCAGAGCGCATGGTACCGTGGCCTCAAGCTGCTCAGGGCCACACCCCCACCCTCCTTCTTGACCCGCTTCTCTCCTCCTCATTTGCATTAAAGCTACTGACACAGAAACGGCACATTTGGGGAAAGCTCAATGTGCGACTGGCTCGTAGTGGCTGTAATTCTGCACCACGGCTGAATTTCAGGAACGTCTTCAAATACTATGTTAGGGGCCCACTAATACCTATATTAAACCATCCATGAAATAGCATGCCATGGGACCTTTAATTTCCCATAGCACAAACACTGGGACAAATGCAGTTGATTTCTTGTTTAAACAGGGTGAGAAAACAGGGAGTGGAAGGATGCGACCATATAATGTTCAGCTAACTGTTGGGTTACAGGGGGATTTGTTTAATGGAAAGTGTAGTAGACTATGCATTCAAATCAATCATTCAATAGCTTTTACTGTCAGGGCTCAAAGTGCATTGATACTAAAAGAAATGCATGGCAACTACTATTGGTTAGTTGGAAATAATAATAACAAACAGCTGAAAAATGTGCATGTCACAACAGCTAAGGCAGCAACCTACTTAACTATAGTGAACTAAAGCACAGGCTTGTGGGGGAGGGGGAGGGGGGGGGGGGGGGGGGTTGTGAGGGTAAGATTACAGATTGGCTACCTGACGTGAGAGATGTTTTTTTTTTGTTAACAGAAGAATGCGTCATAGAGATTAAACATCTCTTCAAGTGATCTAGCCAAGACAAGCAGCAGTAGCCTACAGTCACACATAGCCTACACATAAAACATAAGAAAAATAAAACAACTAAAACAGTCGGAAGGGGGGAGGGGGGATTTCAATATCTCAAGACATTTCTGGAGGCTCAAGGAGGTGGATAATGTTTAAAGAAAAATAACGTTTTGCAAAAAAGTGTCTTTGATGGACATAAGGCTCAGGTTGGAGAGTGTGTCGACGGCGGGGCTGTTATCTCGATCTTGCCGTTGTCTTGAAACATCTGCATCCGTGTGTGTGCAGTGTGTGTATGCACGTGCATGTGTGTGCGTGTGTGTGTGCATGTGTGTGTGGTGTGTGTGTAGGCGGTGTCCTGCGCTGCCCTTGTCTTGAAACGCCTGCATCAGCACGCCCGTGTGTGCAGTGTGTGTGCATGTGCGTGTGTGTTCGTGCACGTGCGTGTGGATTGTTTGTGTGTGTGTATGCTGTGTTTATGGGTGTGCGTGCGGTGTTACATCCACCGCGGGTCCCGCAGACATGTCCAGCCCAGCGACAATTCCAGTACAATCAACTCCACCTGGTCCACTTCTCGTCGCTCTCCCATCAACTCCGGCCGCACCATCAACCATCATGCATTAGCCAGCCTAGCTAGGTCGGCTAATGCTACCGTCAAACTCGACTCCTCCGCTGTCAACTTCGGTCTCCTCAACATCCGCTCTCTCACCGGCAAAGGTCATCTCATCCAAGACGTCCTCACTGACCGTAAGCTTGACTTTTTCTTTTTAACTGAAACTTGGCAACAGCCCAGTGACTTTTCCACACTCAACGACTCCACTCCTCCCGGTTTTGTTTACATCTGCCGTCCCCGTGGCAACGGCCGTGGGGGAGGTCTCGCGGTAATTCACCGTGAGAAGTGGAAAGTCCTGCCCGTCTCTGTGCCTGCATTCAGCTCTTTTGAATGCCTTGTTTTTAAGCTTCCTGGCCCCTCACCTACCATCATTGCTACATTTTACCGCCCCCCCAAGCCACACAGTGATTTTATCAGTGAATTCTCTACTCTGCTCACTCATATATCCACTCTCTCACCCAACGTAATTCTGCTGGGGGACTTCAATATTCACATGGACAATATCAACCTGCCTCTCACCAGAGACTTTGCATCCTGTCTTGACAGCTTTGGACTACATAATCTGATTGATTTCCCCACCCATATCAAAGGCCACTCTCTTGACCTAGTCTGCTGCTCCGGTCTCACCCCCTCCAAGCCCACTGCTGATGTTTTCCCCGCCACAGATCACTCCCTCCTCACTTTCAAAGCTGTACTCCGCCTCTCCACAATCAAGTTGCCCCGCCTCATTTCATTTCGCGATATCAAGAACATTAACATTGCCACCCTCTGCTCCCTCATTGACAGTTTTCCGACCACCGACTCTACCTCAAACCCTGATGAACTCGTCACTCTTTACAACACCTGCCTCACAAACACTCTCACCTCTATCGCCCCCCTAAAAACCCGGTCTGTTTCCTTTTCCACATCTGCCCCCTGGTTTACCCCCGAGCTCAGGTCCATGAAAGCTAAAAACCGTCAACTTGAGCGACTTTATAAACGAACCGGTCTCACCATCCACAATGACATGTACACCTCCCACATTGCACAATATAAGGACCTCATATCCCTGACCAAATCCACCTACTACTCCGGCCTCATTTTAACCAATGAAGGTAACTCAAAAACCCTCTTCTCGGTTCTCAAAAAAATCCTCCACCCACCCAATTCTCTCCCCCCCCACTTGTACTCCACTGAATCCTGCAATTCCATCTTGGACTATTTCAATCTGAAAATCCACACCATTCATCAGCACCTACATCCCAATTCCCCCCCTCTCTCCCCACCTGCACTTCCCCCTACTTGCCATCTCTTCGCCAGTTTTCTTCTCCCCACTGCCTCAGACCTCTCCGTTCTCATTCTCAAATCTAAGCCCACCACCTGCCAGCTTGATCCCCTCCCCACAACCCTAGTCAAATCCTGCCTCCCCTCCCTCCTCCCTCTCATCACCGCCATCATTCACTCCTCACTCTCATCTGGAATAGTCCCCTCACTTTTCAAAACTGCCGCTGTCACCCCCATATTAAAGAAACCCGGTTCAGACCCCAACAACTTCAGTAACCTCCGCCCCATCTCTAACCTACCATTCATTTCCAAAATCCTAGAAAAGATTGTCGCCTCCCAACTTCACTCCCACTTATCCCTTCACTCACTCTACGAGCCTTTCCAGTCCGGTTTTCGCCCCCGTCACAGCACAGAGACCGCCCTCATCAAAATCACTAATGATCTCCTCATTGCAGCTGACTCTGGTTCCTTCTCCATCCTCATCCTCCTCGATCTGAGTGCAGCGTTCGACACCATCTCACACCCCATCCTTCTCAGTAGACTCTCCTCGATTGGCCTCTCCCACACCCCCCTCAGTTGGTTCCACTCCTACCTCACAGGCCGCACCCAGTTCATCCAGCTTAAATCCTTCACCTCCAATCCCTCCCCAGTCACTACTGGTGTGCCCCAGGGATCTGTCCTGGGGCCTCTTCTATTCATCATCTATCTCCTCCCCCTCGGCCACATCCTCCGCAAATACAATATCCAGTTCCACTGCTTCGCTGATGACACCCAGCTCTACCTTTCCTGCAAACCCAATTCCTCACTCCCACCCCCCTCCCTCACCGACTGTCTCTCCGAAATAAAAACCTGGTTCACCTCAAACTTCCTTAAACTAAACTGCAATAAAACTGAAATGCTCCTCCTCGGCACTAAATCCACACTAGCGAAAGTCAATACCTTCTCTCTCACCATCGACGGCTCCTCAGTTTCCCCCTCCCCTCAGGTTAAGAGCTTGGGTGTCATCCTCGATAGCACACTTTCCTTCCATTCTCACATCAACACCATTACCCGCACTGCATATTTCCATCTCCGCAACATCAACAGACTCCGCCCCTCCCTCACCCCCCACACCACCGCCATCCTTGTTCACAGCCTCGTCACCTCCCGTCTGGACTACTGCAATTCTCTCCTCTTCGGCCTCCCCCACAAGTCCCTCCGCAAACTACAACTGGTCCAAAACTCTGCCGCCCGCATCATCACAAAGACCCCCTCATACCATCACATCACCCCTGTCCTCCAGCAGCTCCACTGGCTCCCCGTAACCCACCGCATTAATTACAAACTCCTAGTGTTTACATTCATGGCCATCCATAACCTCGCCCCTCCCTACCTCTCTGATCTCCTGCACATTAACATCCCCACCCGTTCCCTTCGATCCTCCTCCTCCATCCACCTCTCTGTGCCCCCTGCCCGCCTCAGCACTATGGGGGGCAGAGCCTTCAGTCGCTCTGCTCCCCAGCTCTGGAACTCTCTACCACCCGACCTCCGAAACTGTGACTCTCTCCCCATTTTCAAAGCACAACTAAAAACCCACCTGTTTCGGACTGCCTACTCTCTCTAACCTCCATGCTTCCTGCCATTCTGCCCTATGTATTTTAACTTATTATGTTGTCCTTTCTATGTCTATTTTATCACGTTTTTTGTATATTTCATTGTGTGTTTTATTGTGTGTGATGTACAGTGTCCTTGAGTGACTTGAAAGGCGCTTTTCTAAATAAAATGCATTATTATTATTATTATTATGTGTGCTAACCCTATTATTATCACTAAATCTAACAAAAACAATATTTAACATTATCATTGCTATTAATACAATCAATGATATGATTACTGTATTGTAATTCTATTCAGGTGGATAGGATTTAGACTCACTGAAGCGCAGGGAGATGAGGAGAATACTCAGCAGTCCGATGCTCACAATGACAGTGATGTGAAAACATAGAGCTGTTCAGGAGTAGGACACACACACACACACACACACACACACACACACACACACACACACACACACACACACACACACACACACACACACACACACGGTCACTTCGGCTAAAAAAACCTCAAATGTATTTGGAGGAAATCATACTTTTTTGGATCATTGTTTTGGACTGGATTATTTCTTTTAAATTCTCTACAAAGGGGCACCTACCAAATCTTCTCTTCCTGGTCTCCTCCCGGTCCAAAGACGTGTCCTCAGGTTCCTCAGAGAGTCCAGGGTCCGGTTCAGAGATGGTGACCTTTGTTACTCTCTGACGGCTTCCACGGCGTCTGGACTTAGCCTTCTTCTTTGCTCTACCAGCTGGAAAAACAACGTCACTTGTTTTCATTCTGACCAATTATCAGCTTGCACTCTGATACCATCAGTGTAAGGAAATGTTTTTCTTCTACTGCACACAGACTCACGAACGCACTCAAGCACACGCACACGGACACACAGAGTAATGTACACACAGATATATTCATACTGCGTGGCTGTCATTCACAGTCCAGACTCCCTACGGTCTGCAGAATCCCTCCCCGTCTTGAAGAAACACCTGAAGACCTCTACTGAGAACACCTCAGTAAGTGATGACTGGTACTGTGGCTCTCGTGTTTAGAACACACTTAAGCAGAGCAAGTACTGGTCTCTAGCATACATGTTATTATTCCCTCATTATTGACATATACGCACACATAGTTACACAGTAATACACACAGAATCACATACGTACACACACAGTAATGGAGGGGGGACAACATGTGGCCTGCGTGTCACCAGGGTCTTTCACATTGGCCCACGCAGAAAGCACAAGGACATGTATTGTGGAATAATTTAAGATATGTTCATATTAATGACAAATTTTATAGATTAATGTTAAATTCATAAGTACACCTGATATCACTTCAGTTAAATGAGAAGCCATTATTAAGAACACATAATTCTTGATTAAATTAACCATTGTCACTCTAATGTCACGTTGCACTACCATTAATAATAAGTCATGAGAAAACTAAACTTGTGTTCTGCTCCCTAAAGTTATTCTGCACTCTGTTCCACGTATATAACGAACATATATATATCATGAAATACACAACTACTTGAGATGCCTATCAATAGTCTGTTTCTCATTGGCATAATCACAAGTCAAGTTAGGTTAATGCAAGCTTTTTGTCTCAAACGAACACATCTTTATTTAGAATAAATATATACGTCACTGGTTCATCAGGTCGGACCCTTTGGCTAAAAACGTTTTCTAAAAGTACATTTTAAATGTATTCAGTTGAAAACACTTTTTTTTTTACTGGATTATTTATTTTAAATCCTCTCAAAAGGGCACCTACCAAATCTACTCTTCCTGGTCTCCTCCCGGTCCAAAGACATGTCCTCAGGTTCCTCAGAGAGTCTAGGGTCCAGTTCAGAGATGGTTACCAGGGTTCCTCCCTGACAGCTTCCAATACGTCTGCTCTCAGGAGTCAGCTCTGCTATATCAGCTGAAAAAACACGTCACATGTTTTAATTCTGACCAATCATGAAGTGACTGCGTTTTTCTTCTACTTTTGTCTTCATTTGACTCACGGACGCATGCAAACACAAACACACACAAACCCACAAGATTTTTTTTAAATTGAATATAAAAATAAAACATATAGCAGACAGCTTTTCAACTTTTCTGTCACAACTTTGTGATTGAGTGAGTGAGTGTGAGAGAGAGAGACATGGTGTGTATGGTCTAAAAGCAGTACAGGTTGTTCCAGTACTTGATGTTAACTCTGATTCGTATCATTTCTGTGAAGCCTATCTCTTCTGCTCACAGGGAATTAACATCCACGCAAACCTCGTTTATGTTGAACTTCAATCATTCACTCCTGTGTGTGTGTGTGTGTGTGTGTGTGTGTGTGTGTGTGTGTGTGTGTGTGTGTGTGTGTGTGTGTGTGCATGTGTGCGTGTGTGTGTGTGGGTAACACTTTAAAACAAGGTACGCAAAGAATTGGGTAGTTACTGAGGAAGGAATAAGTAAAGAATGATTCATAACTCCTCAGTAGTTACTGAATAACTGTCACTTAAGGCACCGTTAGGGCCTCAGTTGTTCTTCATTCGTTACTCAGTAACGAATACAGTATCCCCTAGTCTGTTTACCAGTAACTCCCCAGTAGTTACTGAGTAACCGCCACTTAGGGCGCCGTTAGGGCCCCAGTTAGGGCCCTGGTCGTTCATCATTCGCTCCTCATTCGTTCCTCAGTAATTACCCATGTTTTTTCGTACCTTATTGTAAAGTCTTACCAAAACATTTCTATGTTGACACTGTTTGGATGTATGTCATGACTTCATCATTAGTCTGAGTAACAGCTGTGTTGTGGTGAAGCCCAGAGCAGCAGGAGAGAGCAGACTCCCCTGGACCCAGCTGTGTCTCCATGAAGAGTGACTGGTCTATGGGACTTCCTGAACAGTTTAAAGATGGAAAGTCTATTGAGAAGAAGTGAGGATTTAAACATCGCTCAGAGGTGGTGTGATTGAGAGGAGGGATATGGCTGTTTTAGTGATGTGGTTGACATGGTGTGAATGATTGCAAATGTTGGTTCTTTTAAATTCCGCATTCTCTGTTCGCAAACAACATGAAAATTTTTTGAATTGTAAGATGACAAATTTTTACTCGTAAAAGTGACTTTTGTGCTTTGACAAGTAAAAGGTTAATGCACTTATCCGAGGGAAAAGGCCTCATAAAAAAGTTAATGTTGACACACACACGCACACAAACAAACACACACACACAAACAGACATCTTTGCTGTTGTGCAAGCTGTGATGGATACTTGCAGACTTGCAGGCTTATATGGTAATAGTAATGAAGAAACTTATTTACCTTGAGATCTTCATTTCCTCCTTTGCACCGTTGCGTCTCCAGATACGTAGAGCAACAGGACGCTAAACCCTTTGATAACCCCTTGTTATCTGTGGTCTGTGTGTGTGTGTGTGTGTGTGTGTGTGTGTGTGTGTGTGTGTGTGTGTGTGTGTGTGTGTGTGTGTGTGTGTGTGTGTGTGTGTGTGTGTGTGTGTGTGTGTGTGTGTGTGTGTGTGTGTTGTGTGTGTGCGTAGTCTTGTTTTTTTTTTCCATGTTGTCAGAATAATTATTGAGTGTATTTCACAATATATTCTCAGCCATGGCAACATGTCTGTATTTGGGGGGATGGCTCTGTGGGGGAAACTCCCCGGCCGTCCGAGCAGCCTTGAAACACCACATCCCCATCAGGTCAAACAGGTTAGAACGCCCTGGACCAGAGATCTGAAGGGCTTCGCAGGCCGCTTCTTAAAGGACGCCCCCTGACCCTAGCCCCCCAAAGGGCAAGGAACCCCCCCCTAATATAATAATAATAATAATACATTTAATTTAGAGGCGCCTTTCAAGACACCCAAGGTCACCTTACAGAGCATATAGTCATCATTCAAAACTATGTAAAACAGACAAGGAATAAAAGGAAAACAGAGGTTAAACATGAAGAATAATAATAATTAATAACACTCAAAGACGCCTAAAGTGAAGTGGGGACCTCACTAACCACCACCAATATGTAGCACCCACTTGGGTGATGCACGGCAGCCAATCGGTGCCAGAACGCTCACTACACACCAGCTTGAGGTGGAGAGTTAGGGATGAGGTGGAGAGTGAGGGAAAAGAACATATTTAAACACTATCGACCATATTTAAACACTGTCGATCACATTTAAACAATATCGACCACATGTAAACACTATCGACCACATTTAAACACTATCGACCATATTTAAACACTATGGACCACATGTAAACCCTATCGACCACATGTAAACACTATCGCCCACATTTAAACACTATCACCCACATTTAAACACTATGGACCACACGTAAACCCTATCGACCACATTTAAACACTATCGCCCATTTAAACACTATCGCCCACATTTAAACACTATGGACCACATTTAAACACTATGGACCACATGTAAACCCTATCGACCACATGTAAACCCTATCGACCATATATAAACCCTATCGACCACAATTAAACACTATCGACCACAATTAAACACTATCGACCACATTTAAACATGTAAACCCTATCGACCACATTTAAACACTATCGACCACATTTAAACACTATCGACCACATTTAAACACTCTCGCCCACATTTCAATATCAGGGAACCTGGAGAAGGGACCCAGAAGAGGGGTCCCTCTCCAGTGATGGTAGGAGTGCAATAGGAGACGTAATAATGTGCAGGCGTAATGGTTGCATAACAAGTGCTATCTGAGAGATAATCTTTATTAATGGCTATCTCTTGTCTTTATAGTCCACACTTAACACTTAAAAGCCGTTGCTTTAGTTATTTCATGATATTGTTTTATTTGTACTTAAAGGATTCATTAAGTACAGAGAGAAAGAGAGACAGAGAGAGAGAGAGGGAGAGAAAGAGAGAGTTAGAGAGAGTGAGAGTGACCTAACACTAACCCTAACTTTAACCCCTCCCCCTCTCCTAACCATAACCTCTGACCCCTCCACACACCTAACCCTAACTTTAACCCCTCCTCCTCTCCTAACCATAACCTCTGACCTCTCCACACACCTAACCCTAACCCACAGACTCCCCTCACTACCATCCTACCCTTCGTCACCACCTTCTCCCGTAGAACCCTCTCCCTACACCACAGCATCAACTCTCACTTCACCGTACAAGAACAACATGCACCACTACAACAACACACAATCATTTCTGCGTACAGGAAAAACAAAAGCCTCAAAGATCTCCTGGTCACCTCCACCTTCTCCCGTAAACCCACACAACCACCACCGTCTATCACACACTACTTCAAACCACACAACTCCATCACCAACCCACATAGCCACACCACTCTACCCATCCTCCAACCCCAAGCAATGATTCCCCCAACACAGTCTACATCATCACATGCACACACCGCCATCAACACTCCATTGGAGAAACGAAACATAGCATGATCATCCGACTGAAACAGCAACTCCTCGACATCAAACACCAGCACCCACAAACCACTCTGGTTCAACATTTCACACAACAACCCGTCACCCACCTCACCATCGTCGGATTAGAATCAGACCCTAGATTGACCACCCAACAACGCAAACACATAGACTACCAAAGGATCACCCAGGTTACATACACTCACACCCACAGGCCTGAAGGAAAAATCCTGAACCATAACACACATTCACCACAACCAGCATACACCCATCACCTATTACACATCTACTAACACCCACTCTATACGTACATCTTACACTTTACATACATTCATCATTTACCATCCATTACACTTTCATCCCTTACTATCCATATCACATACACCTTACACCTATTCCACATTCATCATACAGCCACTACACATTCATTATTCATAATACCCCTATTCCACATTCATCATACACTATAATACACTAAGTACACATTCATTACGCCTGCATTACACCCACCACGCACATTATTCACTCATTACACTTATTACACCCACACTACAACCACCACCTATTAAGCATTTATTACACATCCTTCTTTCACTTCACATCTGTTCATCATGTGTGTGTGTGTGTGTGTGTGTGTGTGTGTGTGTGTGTGTGTGTGTGTGTGTGTGTGTGTGTGCGTGTATAATGTGTGTGTGTATAATGTGTTTGTGTGTGTGTGTGTGGCGGACGGCTGGGTGCAGGTAAGAAGGACGTCTCAGAGCTGATCCAAAGATACAGGAAGGGCGGGCCCTGACCTCTGACCTCCCATCTGGAGCCTCATGTGACCCGGCCAGAGGACGGGCTCTGACCTCTGACCTCCCAACTGGAGCCCAATGTGACCCGGCCAGAGGACGGGCTCTGACCTCTGACCTCCCACCTGGAGCCTCGTGTGACCCGGCCAGAGGACGGGCTCTGACCTCTGACCTCCCACTTGGAGCCCCATGTGACCCGGCCAGAGGACGGGCTCTGACCTCTGACCTCCCACCTGGAGCCCCATGTGACCCGGCCAGAGGACGGGCTCCTGATCAACTCTAATCATCACATCACTCATGATCACCGAGCGTCGTGTCCAGGAATGTTTTAATAAAGCGCTGAGAGCAGAACGCTGGGACTCCTGTGAGCTCATTACACCAAACATAAACAACGCCTTTAGCTTCATGTTAGCTTTAGTGATAGCCACCTCGGAATAGAGCGCCATCTAGAACGACCTCACACTCTAGCCTCAACGTCGATGAGACCAACTGGAAATACAAGCCAGTATTAATTTAAAATGTTAAACTGGGATTCTGAAAATATAATTTTAGTTCTGATGAACACTATTACAATATTACTATCACCAATGAATATGATCACAATTTTACTCTCACTAATTGATATTATCACAATATTACTATCACTGATGAATATTGTCACAATATTACTATCCCTGATGAATACTGTTATAATATTACTATGTCTAATGAATACTGTTATAATATTACTATTGTCAAGTTCTCTTCCTTTTTTCTGCATTCTCCACTTGAACGAGATTGGTGCATCCACTCAGAGTTCCTTCTGGGTTTCACTCAATGAACAAACTGTTTTCTCTTTATCTTCTTTCATGAAGTCTCAATTGATGGTCCGTTGTAAGTAATTCAGTTGTTAGCAAGGTGAAAAACCCTCAAGAAACAAGAAAAAGGTTGTTTTACAATGTGATTTTTTTTTTTAAATGATTGCCTTATTTCCCTTAAATTAAACAAGTGTAATATAAATTCTCCCACTGTTTATCATTCATAATGTTATTCAGGTTTATTTTTACTCAAACTTAGTTCTAATTATAAATACATAATATTTACTTCTAATTGAAATAATGAAATCCACCATAATCCTTTTAAACATGAGCCCACTAGACAATAATGTTCCATGATTCAATCCGTTTAACTTCAACAATCATATTGTGGTGAGCAGCAGGTGAAGGACGAGACGGGAGCCCAGGTTTAGCAGTCGGCCACAGCTCCACGCCCCACACACCGCTGGACAATGGAGCTGCCTTTAATAACACCAGCACGGTACACACTAAAACACACGCCACCATTCAACCACACTAACACTTTCAGTAATGGTGCAATGAACACAACATGAACACAAGAGTCACCAACACACCCCGACATCGATAAACCCCAACCCATGAACCCTGATTAGTTTACCAACCACTAATGACCCAGGAGGGCCCCGAAACGGTCCCACCCCCTAGAACAGTAGAACCCCCAGAATCCTTAGCGAAGGCCCTCGTCTGCCAGACCCCAGAGTCAGCAGGAGCCCTGGGGGTGTGGTCGGGGACCACCTCCTTCGGGGCCCCAACCTGATCCGTCGTAGGGGGCCGTTGGAGCGCCGTTCGGGGACCCCGTCTTCCGCCGCCCTCCGACGTCTAGCCCGTCGACGGCCACGCCGGCGGCTGGGACGAGGAGGGGTGGCGCGCCCCGTCCCCCCGCAGCCCTCCCCCAGCCCCAGCTGCCCACACTGCGGCGGTCGGTGTTTAGTCCCGTTAACACGGCAACAGTTTGACGTTATCCCGGGTAAAGTGTTAGGCAAGACGTTAGCCTAGGGCTAGTCATGGACCTACAGAGTGGCGAAGCCACGCCCCTTCTGGTAGAGCCCATGGGACCTATGAGATCGAAGAATGTGAATGGGTTTCAATGGAGAGAAAGTAATTATTTTCTGGTCCCAGTCTTTACATGCCCCGGGTTACACATATGATGTTTGTGGATTTAAATGAACATTTGTCATGCAAAGAAAACTAAACATTATCGTGAAGAACTTTGATAATGTTCGTTTTTTTCCAAGGGGAGGATAAAAGCATCCAAAGAGGTGAAAACCATTATAAGTTTGGGCATGTGGAGAGTTTCAGTCATGCCGGTGGGGAGATTGTTGGTCTTGTCCACGCCAGTCGCAGGGAGCATGACGGCACATACGAGACATGTAGTCTGCCTCATTGTGCTTTATCTACAGCCTTTAACTGAACAATTGCACAATAATAGAGACGGGGAGAGAGAGAGAGAGAGAGAGAGAGAGAGAGAGAGAGAGAGAGAGAGAGAGAGAGAGAGAGACGAGAAGGAGACGGGGATGGAGAGACAGAGAGTGTGTATCCGGCCGTCTGTCTGTGGTTTCTTTCTACAACCGACAAAGAGACACTGAGGCACCCCCCCCCCCAACCAAAACCCAGGGAGGAGGTCCAAGAATAATATCAGAAAAACATTTGTTGCTCCATCAATAATTTTTCTTAAGGCACTTATGGACTTATTATTCACTAATAAAACGAGAAATCAGCGGCTTAACACAAGAGAACATTCAGTTGGATCCACTGAGTTGTTTGTTGCAATTATGCTTCATTAACAAATAAGACAGAAAAATAGTCCCTTACAGGTACACAATAAACACGAGGACTAAAACAATAGAAGCAGCAGACTTTACAAATCACCAACAGGTGTGCACGTATCTTTAATAAATGAACATGTTATACACCCTCTACACCCATGACTGTGCTCCCTCTTGCCCATCCAACTACATCTTCAAATTTGCAGATGATACAACAGTGCTTGCAAGAAGTGGGAAACCTGGCAGTCTGGTGTTCTGAGCACAACCTCAGTCTCAACATTAGGAAAACCAAAGAGATGATCATTGACTTCCGGAAGTCTTCCCAGCATAATCACCATCTCCCACTCTACATCAACGGTGAAGAGGTTGAGCGTGTCACCTCTCTAAAGTTTCTGGGTCTGACACTGACGGAGGAGTTGTCCTGGGTCAAAAACACAGCTTCCGTTTTGGGGAAGGCCCAGCAACGCCTCTTTTACCTCCGGAAGTTGAGGAAAGAACACCTTCCTCAGAGGCTGCTGTTTAACTTCTACCGCTGCGCTATAGAGAGTGTGCTTACATACTGCCTGAATGTATGGTCCTACAGCTGTACAAAGGCGGAGCAGGCAGCCATCCAGAGGCTGATTAAAACAGCGGGAAGGATCATTGGAGTAGAGCTGCCCGACATCTTGTCCATCTCCTCCTCCCGTTGCCTGCAGCGCTCTAAACGCATCCTCACAGACCCTTCTCATCCTGCCCATCATCTGTTCCTGTTACTCCCGTCAGGGAAAAGGTTCAGATCATAAAAGGCCCGCACCTCCAGGATGGCAAAGAGCTTCTATCCCTGTGCAATAAGGCTCCTCAACAGCTTGACCACCCCACTCCCCACCCCCCTTCATCTCCCCCCGCCCCCGGCCCAGCCCTCCCTGCCCCCCATGGACTGCACTCTAAGACTTGATGCACCTTAATATGGAGATATGGAGACATATTGCTTTTATTATTTTTATTATTATTTTATGTATGATATTTATGAATCTATTTATTAATTGTTATTTATTATTATTTAGCTGTGTAAGTCTGGTTGCCTCTACTGTCTCGTTGTCTTTATGGCAATGACAAATAAAGTACTTTGAACTTTGAATGTTCTGCGACCGCTTGATTCCCAACAGAACACGAAAAATCAAGATTCAGTTTAAAGTCATTTACAACATGCAACATTATCCCATAGACCTCTTGGTTATTATGATTAAAATATGAAATCTGCTTTAAATCAGGTTGTAAATCAGGATTATGACAAAAATGATGATATCAGAGCCCTTAAGACCAAAACTGGTGAAGTCTGAAAATATACAAACATTTACCATCAATAGGTATTTTATATACATTTCAAATAATAAATGTGCTTATCTAACTATGGGAGATCTTAAAAGTCTTTTCATGGTTTATCATGCTATACTTTCAAGAAGAGAGAGAGCGAGAGCGAGACTATAACTGCCACAGAGACACTGAGTCATCAATCCTCTCAGTGTGTGTGTGTGTGCGTGTGCGTGTGTGTGTGTGTGTTTGTTCCGTTTTCTCCCCACGGAAGGGGTAACCCGGTGTACAAAGAATATTACTCGGTATTCCACTCTTGTTTGTTTATTTTTCAAGGGAAAACTACACAAACGGCAGACCTCCATAGAAAACACAACACCTCCCACTTAAGTTGCTGATCTTATGATCCAGGCAACTTACCAAAATCAATGAAAGGACCCCTTAGTGACACCCTTATTATTTTCTTTTTTTTCTTCTTTTTTTTTTTTTTATGCCCATGTGGAAGTGTCCAATGTCCAAGTCAATCACATCCCTTTGGCAGTTGTGTGGTGCACTGCCTGGGGATATGCATGCTCTTACCTCTTCATGAGTGAGCAATGTGATGGACATGGTGGCAGCGCTAGGCTTGCACCAACCAGCCAACAAGGGGTACGGGTGGTGACTGGGGTTTTGGGTTGTGTCGCGGAACTTGACACCGTCTTGAGCTTCGAGAGCTACATCTTTGAAAGCTGTTGATCTTTCTTCCGCAGACAGGCATGGTCTTGCCTCCCACTTTGACTCAACTGGGGCCTGGCTGTTGCCACCCAGCCAGATTTCCACTGCTCGTCTTATCCAGGCGATGGTCCCGCACAACCGTGTCAGTGAACTGAATCTTCGGGGGACCACAAGGCGCACAACCGCAACGCTGGTTGGGCCCTACCATTTCCTGGGCAGGGCTCTTGCTGTGACAAGGGCCGAGAACGCCTTCCTCCGAAGTTCCCCGATCTCTTCAGTGACAGAGGGGTTGATCTCTCCGGCGGTTTTCACCGGCCAATCTGATTCAGGCAGCTTAAAAAAACCAGGGCCTTCCTGCCAGACTGATCCCTCGGCAAGCTCCTCAGGGGATGCTCCCCTTGTGATGGGGAGTACCAGGGTCTTTGGCTCTGTCGACCCGACGTTGTTGGGGTCAGTGGGTTTTTCACTCCTCCCACTTTGGCCTGTCAGGACCCAGGGCTTGAGGGAGAAACCCCCTGCTTTTAGGATCTCCTCCACTCCTTTGGTCATTTTAATCAGGGTTTGGAGGTCATTATGTGACGTCAATATGTCGTCCACGTAGCAGTCCTCTGTCAGGATCCGGCGTTCTGCAACCATGGATGCAAACTGGGGCAGGTTTGCCGTCTCTCTCATGGCAACCTGAGCGATGCATCCGGCAGGCTTGTCGCCAATGTTGACCCTGACGACGGCAAACACACCGATTTCATCATCGGGGTTATCCCTCCAGAGGAATTGATGGAGGTGTACCTCCTCGTCCTTCAGCCACACTGAATTATACATTTTTTTAACATCACCAAGAGCAGCGTACAATCTGCTCCTGAATCTCAGGAGGACGCCTCGGATTTGGTTGAGGACATCAGGGCCTTTGTGCAGAAGGTTGTTCAGGCTCATCCCTTTAAACTCCTGGCTACTGTTCCAGACTATCCTCACTAGCGTTGAGCTAGAATGAGGATTCGGGGCGACCAGATGGCTGATGTACCAGATCGGCCCCTTCCAGCCCTCAATCTCTTTCTTTGTGAGCTTGATGGCTGCTCCTCTTGATACCATCTCGCGGATCTGCTCTCCATATGCCGCTTTCCATACAGGTTCTCTTGCCAGTCGAGCCTCAGTGTTCCGGAAGGTTGCTTCCACTGCTCGGCGGTTATCTGGCAGAATCGCTGGGTCGGCCTTCCATGGGTAGGCCGCATCCCAGTGTGGGGCGTCACTGTGCTTGTCTACTAGCACATAAGAGAGGCAGTCCTTTATTTTCTCTAACTCCCTTTCTTCTCCAAGGGTCATCTCTTTGCCTCCCGGGGGACACTTGCTGCCCTTGCAGCTCCCGCATTTCGGGTCACATGCTGCTCCAATACTGTCCCACTTGAACACCTCTTTATTCGTGGCAGTGGTGCTGCTGAGTGTCACTTTTTCCATCCTCGTTGGGTCCTCGTCACTCAGGTCTATGGTGTCCACAAGGACCTCCTTGTACACCCTTGAGGATGTTCTCAAGGACCTTGCAAAGTGGGTTTCGGACTGGTGCAGCGTTAGGTCGACCATCTCGAAGAGATCAGGGTGAGTACCGCCAACAGTTTTGCCCAGTGGGCCGTCCCAGAGGACTAGATCTCCCTCCATCTTGAACGGCTGTGGAACTAGGCGACCTTCCCTGTGGCTGATCAAAAGATCTATGTTCTCAGGACGGACCAGTTCTTCTGCAGCGACGTCGGGAAAGATCTTTTGCAGTTGCTGCGGAGTGACAGGCTGACTTATCTCCGCGATACTCTCCAGGCCATAGCAGAGCAGTTTGTGTTCCGTTACCGTCCCCTTGGTGGTCTTCACTCTTAGACGCAGGGAGTATCTCTTGGTTGTGACAGTCTTTCTCATCCCTCCTACTCCATGGACGATTAACTTAATGCTCTCACCAATCAGTCCAAGGCGTTGGGCAGCGTTGTTTGTTATATAGTTGGTGTCAGAGGCCAGGTCAATAAGAGCACCGATTAGCTGGCCTGAGTTAGTGGTTACGTCCAGCAACATCATTACCACCGGGTATTCTTTCAGTCCACCTCCAGCAGTGCAGATCGTTGTTGAGACTTTGTTGGAAAATGCCTTCCTGAATTCTGCTCTCAGTTCCGGAGTGACTTTCGCCAGGAGCTCTACCTGCTGGCTGGTCATCCCGAGGCCTTTTCGTTCCACCCTCTTGGTACCTTGCTCCTCGCTACCAGTGTCTTTTCCTTGAGCGATGAACTTGGGGCAGAGCAGATAATGGTGAGACTCTTCTCTGCGGCAGTCCATTTTACTGCAGAGAAACTTTGGGTTGCAACGGCCATCCTTTAGGTGGAAGCACAGGCACCGATTGCATCCCCCATGGGTCTTTAGATGGGCCTTTCTCCTCTGGAGATCCATCTCCCTGAAGGCTTTGCAGGCAAACAGCCTGCCAGCGTGTGTCTCATCAGCACAGGCAGTGCATGAGCCCAAGCATGAGCCCATTGACTGAGACCCTCTTTGGCCTGAGGTGGCTTTGGAGAACGCTTTCTTGGCTCCTCTTTCTTGCTTGTCTGCCGGGCCTCTCACTGAGGGGCTCCACTCTCCAGGGCTTGCCTCCAGCAGATCCAGCTCCTCCAGGATTGCCTCCTGTTTCTTCAGGAAGCGCAGCAAGCAGTCGAAGTGGTTAGGTGGAGCAAAACCATTCGCAGCCTCAAACTTGTGTTCAATCCATTTCTCCTTCAGAGAGCTTGGGAGCTTGCTTTCAAGGGACTGTGCTACCCAACGGTTCTTTATAACATCCTCTTCTCCCAGGATCATAAGGTTGCTAAGGGCCCGCTCCACGGTTTGGATCAGCTCAATTGCTTTCCTGGGGTTGTTTCCTTTTACGGGGAGTAGGGCCTGAACCTCCTCGGATATCCTCAGGACGATTTTCGCCTTGTTCCCGAAGCGGTTGTCGAGGCGCCTGAACATTTCATCCGCCGACGCACAGCTGGACAGAACCAGGTCTTTTTTCACTCTGTCGCTGAGACTTCCTAGGAGATGGAACCTTGTAACCCCAGCCGTCCTCTGTGGGTTTCCCAGCTGTTCCAGCTCTTCCCACTCAGCCTTCCACCGGTAGTAGTCGGTCATGTCTCCTGAGAACGTGGGCAGGCGTGTTCTTTCAAGACTGATCTGTGGTCTGAAGCCGTACACCCCGGGATTCATGCCAGGGACGCTTTGTGGTGGTGCGTGTGGGAAGTTCGGAACCGCAGGCGCCGCCTCTTCTCCCCCGTCAAGCTCTTCAGTCCGCTTCAACTTTTTCCAGCTCTGCACCCAGTCATGCAGTCTGTTTCCCAGGTTGTATAGCTGCTGCTTGTACACTGTTGTCTTGGCTTCAGAGACAATGGTTTCCCATTCAAGCACCTTCCGCTCGAGCATGCTGATCCTCTCCTCCAGGCTCTCTCTCAGGACTTGACAGTCTTCCTCCGGCAACTCCTTCACGTCAGTGTACTCAACCTCGGCACATTTCTCCTCTGCACCGTCGGCGTACAGTTTTATTTCGACATAGGCGAATTTGAACCATAATGTCTCCTTAGCGAGCCGCAGCGTGTCTGTGTATGTGTATGTGTCAAGGCACTTCGCCGTTTTCTCCTCTGCATGAGCTGCTTCTTCTTCTGCCTTTTCCACTCCTCCCAGAGCATCAATATATTCGAGACCAGTATCGTGCACCTTTTCAAAGTCCACACCAAGTGTTCTGATCTCGTCAATGAGTGCTCTTTTTACTAGGAGATCTACAGTGAGGGACAGCTTCTTCGCTCTTTTGCTGAAGAGGGCCTGTGCTGTTGAGCGCTTTCCTTTCAGGGCCGCTAATTCTGCCAAATCCATCTTCCTTTACTCGCACTGACCAAGGCGCTGTTCCACAGAGGGGTCTATTCGGCCTATTCCTCTTCCTTTGGTGCTCCTTCACTGGTCAATGCTGATAGGGCGGTGACAGACTTGGCTCTTGGCTTGATGTGCTCAGGCCCTTGATTTATTACTGTTCCGTTTTCTCCCCACGGAAGGGGTAACCCGGTGTACAAAGAATATTACTCGGTATTCCACTCTTGTTTGTTTATTTTTCAACAAAGGGAAAGCAGGTAATAAATCTGAAAGGTAAGGAATGCAATGTTACACTTCTCATGTGCATTACACAAACATCACCTGCATTCATCAAAATACCAATATACAACAATAATAATAATTCACAATCATTAATGTACACGTTTCAAACGTCACCCATGCGCCATATTCAAATCCTATTCAAATCTCCGCAATAGGAAACTACAACTCCCAGAATGCCCCGCGGCAACCCAGGAAGTACAGCACAAATGCCGGTCCCTGCGATTCATTTAATCGACGTTCACAAAACAAAACAAATACAAACATGGATGGACACGGATGGGACAGCGACGTTACAATTCCAAATGGATTCATGTATTTGAAATGTTTATATAGTTAGGACAATCAACAATTAACGACGACACCGCCGAAGGCGGTGGCGTCGCTGGCACGGGCCATCATCAGGCGAAACCTCGGGGGTCCCCGACCCGACCCAACGTTCAAGCCAAGGGGTTGCCATGTCCCCAGCCTGACAATCCATATCCTTTCAGCCCTGCGCCGTTGGGCGGTGGACCAAAAAGGGTTTGCTTCGAGCACAGACGCGGAAAGGGCCTGCCATCCGTGTTCAACAAAATGCGCAACCACAGGTAGGTGAGCGTCTCTTTTGTGTGTGATGTTGTATCTGTGCTGGTAGAAGCGGACACGAACTGTATTCCCCGTTTCTCCCACGTATTGGAGATCACAGGTAAGGCAGCGGATAAGGTACACACAATTTCTCGTGTTAAGATCGGCATGGCGATCAGTGGGGAAAACGTTCCCATTGTTCCGGTTTCGGGCCCACGGGATAAAGTTATAAAAATAAGAGAGTCTGTTGACTCTGGGCTCCGACAGGGGGCGTAGTTTGGCCCTCACTAGCAGATCTCTAATATTCTTGTTCCTCCTGTAGGCCGCGATAATGCCGTAGTCAGGAAGGTAAGTGGTAGAGTCCAGGAGGTGTTGAAAGTTCGCCCTGACCAGTCGGGTCAGGCGAGCGGAGGAGGTGGAATATGTCGTCACAAAAGGTATACGGTGTCCCTCAACAGGCGGACGCACTAATTTGAACACCTTAAGCGAAAGACGGCGGGCCGAACGCGAATAACCCCTGAGGGCAAGAGCCTCAAACAGAACCCTGACCGCTTGCCAGAAATCAGAGGTTCTGGAACAGATCCGTTGAAAACGTAGGAGTTGTGATTTTAGTAGTCCCGCGAATGTGTGTTTCGGGTGAAAGCTGCTCGCATGCAAGAGCGCGTGTGTGTCTGTTGGTTTAAAAAAGACTTTGACTTCCAACGTGAGGGACGTTGCAAAGTCAGGTCCTTTAAACGTTGTAGTGTCCAGGAAGTCTACCGATGAAAAGTGCTTGCACGATTTGAGCGTGATGGACGGATCGTGCGTGTTCAGGATATCTAGAAAACAATCGAATTCCGCTTCCGAGTGTTGCCAGATACCCCAAATATCATCCAAATAGCGCATGTAGGAAAGGGGGCGTAGAGGACAGGCGGCGAGCGCCGAAGTCTCCCACTGTGCCATGAAAAGGTTGGCATACGAGGGAGCGAACTTCTTCCCCATAGCCGTGCCCTTGACTTGGAGGAAGAACTCCTCGTTAAAGAGGAAATCGTTGCGAGTGAGATTAATCTCCAGTAAACGAAGAAGTTCGTCGTCAGGGCGCGTGACGTCAGGACAGGCATTGAACGCATTACGCACTGCTCGCATGCCCCCAGCGATATCGATGTTAGTGTACAAGCTGTCCACATCCATAGTGAAGAGGAAAGCGTGTACAGGGATTCTAAGAGCGCGGACCTTGGCAACAAAGTCGTAGGTATCTTTAACATAGCTCGCATGGGAGATGGATAACGGATAGAGGTAGTAATCTATGTATTCGGCCGTGTGGTAGGTTTCACTGCTGCAGTCCGAGACTATGGGACGACCAGGTGGGATCTTAAAGGGTTCGCTCCAGGCCACAGGCTCCTTATGAATCTTGGGTAACATATAGAAGAGCCTGGGCCTGGGTTGGGCATCCCCCAGGAGGTAATCCCGCTGCGCGCGCGTAATATATTTTTTCCTCCACAGGGAGTGGATCAAGTCGACGATCATCGGAACGGTCTCAGTATATATGGGAGCCTCTAGTTTGGAGTAGTAGCGCGTGTCATGCAGCTGTCTGTGGCCCTCCCATATATACTGAGACCTGTCCATGATGACGACAGCGCTGCCCTTGTCGGCGGGCTTGATCACAATGTCAACGTTACCGATCAGTTCGCGGAGAGCCTCCGACTCCTCAGGAAGGAGGTTGGCTGGGGCCCGGTCGATCCTGAACGCATCACGATAGTACAGAAGGTCAGCGTTGACCAGATGTGTGACCTCTGGCGGAATGTCATCCTCGGGTGGGACCCAGGAGGATTTGTTGGTGAAAGGTAATTTCTGCGACGGGGGGTGATCACGGAAATGGACGGCTAGTTTCACCCTGCGGTGGTATTGTTGCAAGTCCGAGCGCACCTGTTGATACAACTCACACGGGTCTATGTCGGTCGAGGGGATAAACGTGAGACCTTTGTCCAGGACGGAGAATTGCGCCGCGGTGAGTTGAAAGGACGGAGATAAATTGATAACCGAGCGGCTCCCTCGAGGCGTTTCTCGGGACGCGGGAGCACTTAGTTTAAATAACGAACCCATTGGTTAAAAAGGAGCGCCGCCGTGTCCCTAGACCAGTGGATGTTGTCCCGATCGGTTACGAATGACTTGCTGGGCAGCGCGGGGATCGATTCATATCGGGTGGCGATATAGGCGTTGAGCTTAGAGAGAAGCTCTTGTTCCCTGAACGGGAGCGCGTGCGAGTAGTTGATTTCAGGAATTAAAAGCGCCGCGCAAGGGAACGCGATGCGCGCCCACTTGACAGCGGCCTGGATGTTACGGAAGCAAGCCTGTTCTATTTTGTTGCCTCTCTCGTTTATGCCGAAGGCCAAGACCAGCTTGCGAACCTGAGTGTTGATAGTGGTCTTGGCCAGGACCCCGGAGGCGTGTCGGAAGCACGCGCCCGGGTAGCCGTCAATCTGGAGACCAGGTACACTATAATCGGCGAAACGCAGGACGTTCGAGTCCCCTATGATTAAAAGCGGTTCCCTCGATTGCAAGCGCCACTCTCGGCATTTCTTACCCGTGCTGGGGTGTCTTGTGGGTCGTGCGAGGGTCGCCGTCGGGTTTGGAGTCGGGGAGGCGGGGCCGGTCGGGTTCCGCGCGTCAGTGGCCGCGTCATCCTTCTCCGCGTAGGCTCGGGTAACCCTGGGAACGGAGGGAGGCGAGGACGGCCCGGGGATGGGCGTGGCTGCGCCTCGTCGGCGGAGGCGACAGGAAGCGAGCCTGGTTCTGCGAGCCAGCGGTGTGGTGCTCCGGGGGGTCTCCAGGGTGGCCAGATGCGGAGGAGAGGGGATGGGGGGCACGGGAGAGGAGGGGGGGGAGGCGGGGGGGATGGGGGGGCACACGGGAGGAGAGGACGGGGAGGAGGAGAAGGCCAGCGAGAAAGTGGGAGACGGCAGCCTGGACGGGGAGCGCCGGTCAGCAGGGGACGGGGAGCGCCGGTCAGCAGGGGCCACACCCATGTCAGGGGCCGCGGGTTGGGTGAAGCGTGGTAGCACAGCTCCAGGAGCAGGGTCCAGGAACAGGGGAACCAGCGGGACCGGAGCGTCGAGTTCCACCCGAAGACGAGCGCGCAGTGCGTCAACCGTCTCGACGCGCAGACGCTCACCGTAGTGCCTTCGAGCCCAGGCCAAGGCCACCGCAAAGTTGGGTCGCCAGATGGGGTCGGGGAGGAGGAGGAGGGCCCTCACCTTCTCATCCACCGCGGCCTTGTAGTGGTATCTGAGCACCAGCGTGGATGTATGTTCCCAGTTGCGCGCGTTCCCGTCAATCAGTTGCGCGGTCGCGGCGTTGGGGACAGCAGGGCGAATGGAAACCCTCAGGAGTTCGGTGAGCCTGGCGATGATGGGAAGGGGCTCAGGGCCTTCAGAGTTGGCGAGGTGGTGAGAGGCCTTCAGGGCCGCCAGGATCAGTCTGTTCTTCAGACTAAAGTCTGGGTCGTCAGAGCGCGGAGCCGTTGGCGCGTGCTGCGCCTCCCTGGGTTGAGTTGGACGCGCAGACGCAGTGCGCGCCGCCGTCACAACCGGGGGCCCTGGGTGTCTTGGAGGCCGGGGCTGGTCACGGGGCCGAAGGTCGGGACGCGGAGGTGGAGGTCTCACCTGCGGTCGTGGCCTGGGGGGTCCAGCGGGGGGGCCCGGAGCCCATGCAGGACGGCGAGGAGCCCGACGCGTCTCAGGCGCGCGGCGGTGAGGAGGCCCCCAAGCCTCGCGGCGAGGCGGGGAGTAGGCCGGTCTGTAGGCCTCAGGTCTCACCTCGTGATGAGGTCCGGTAGGTCCGTAGGGAGACCAGTCCCTGACGGGCCTCGCACGTTCTTCCCAACGTCTGGGAGACGGGTAGCGCGGAGTCCAGAAGCGTTCGTGACGACGGTCGAACGGCTGGAATCGCCACTCCGGAGCAGGTGCTGCCCAAGCGGAGGAATCCATCAGAGGTGGAGGGTAGTAGGGGTCGCGGGGAGCTCGTCTCCTACGCCCCCGTTGGACCAGAGTCCATTCACCGTCGGCTTGAAGGTGTTCCGGATGCATATTTCTTTTAAGAAAAAGCTATCGGAATTCAAAAATACTGGAAAAGTATCTATGCTAAGACTGTAAGGTATTTTTTGTTTCGTTTCGAAAAAACTAGACAAGTGTGATCCAGCCGATATCCTTTTTTATTTTTAGGAATTAGGCTGCTGAGAGCAAAGCACGACGTTTCGTCAAATTTGTTGACTTCATCAGGTGCAATTTTACAGCAATAGAGACAGACCGTATAGAAGAAAATCCAATCAAGCCGCGGTTACAAAGCACAAATGGGACAGACAGAGACTAATACTTTTATACACAGATATGAGAGGGAGGGGTAGAGTTAACGTCTGGGGCAGAGTTATCCAATGGGGGGCCGGGGCATCATAACAAATTCAAAATTAAGGGTGGGGATCCAATGGGGGGGTCAGGTGCAGAGCCAATGGGGGGGCCAGGAGGGTAAACAAACGAAGAATTTGAATTTGGGCCAACCAGGGGGTCGGATTTTCAAATGTAATGCTGAGCGATTGAAACAATGTTGCAAAGTGTTGTTCCTTGATTTCAGAGTCTCCAGCAGGGGTCGCCAATTGCCCTTAAACCAGGTGGTATTAAGTGTACATAGGTAAGAACCGTGATGGAATACAATAAAATGAATAAAAACAACATAAAACAACATAGTCGCATTGATTGAACGCAGTAGGAAGGTCAGCACCTGGTAGGAAAACCCCTCAGGGAGAGAGCGTGTCCCGAAACAACAAATTGTGTATCAATGTGACCGTAAATAGGGTTCCAACATTAATAGTGTCCTCATTTACATGTTTGGCAACATCAACAACAATTGTACAGGGGGAAGAAGTCGCCGGTGCATGGGGGACGGGGGGTACATGGGACTGTAGTGGAGAATAGGGGACATGGGATATTAACAAAGGAACAAATTAAATAAAATTAATAATAATAATGAAAATAATAAGTAAATAAATAATAATAATAAAAACTAGGGGTCTGGACGAATGGAGGAGTCGAAGGAAGAGTCAATGGGAAGCCGGGAGATTACAATAATGAAGTGGTTGAAGGTATGGTAGATCGTAGGATGAATTAAAACATTCTTAAAACATGTTTGTGATAACTTATTTTGTACCTTGTAATACCACCGAACATCCAGGAGATGGAGCACGGATAGTAGTGGTACCGGTAGCAAACTAGGTCACCAACAGGGGGTGCTAAGTGACGCCGTAACGTAATAGCACAAAGGATCCAAGATGGCGGCCTCCGTATGCGGTGGCGTGACTTAAACCTAAGATAACAACGGTATTTGAAGTCCTAGAATTACAAATTTGAAACGATAAATAGTGGAAGCGGGACACGAGACAGATCAACGGAACACAAAACTATATTAGCAACCGATTAGGCCGAGAACTTAAAGAAAGGAATCGGATTCAAAATGGTCGCAGGTTGTTTTTGTTGTTCGTGGTCGGCGGGTGTCACCAGATAGGCCAAAATCATTTGTTGTTACTCAATACTTGGGTCCAATCAATGTATTCAAACAATCTTATATTATAAAAATAGAAACTCAATGGAATATGGTCCAACAATGTGATCGTTTTTGCAGGATTTCCACATTGAAGATCTGTCAAACCGGAAACACAGGTAAGTAGGGGATGGGCCATAAGTAGGGAGATGTTAAAATTAATAAGTATAATAGGTGCTATTGCAAACCATATAAAAAAAGTAATATTATCATAATTTATATACATAAAAAAATAAAAAATGTCATGAGGAAAATAAGATGAATAAGATGACAATAAAAAACAAAAAACAGGGGATCCTTTGTGGGGGGGGCCCGGGGGCTGGGGCAGAAATCCTATGGGAGGGTCGTCTGGGTGTAGGAAAGGGAGGGGTTGGGGTTAGGGTATGGGGTGGGAGGGGTTGGGGTTAGGGTATGGGGTGGGAGGGTTGGGGTTAGGGCTAGGGGGGGCGGGGTTAGGGTAAGGGCTAGATAAGGGAGAGGGTTAGGGTTAGGGCCAGGGGTGGGAGGGGTTATGTTTAGGACCAGGGGGGGGCCGGGGGTTAGGGTTAGGGTCAGGTGAGGGAGGGGGTTAGGGTTAGGGGTGGGAGGGGTTAAGTTTAGGACCAGGGGGGTGGGGTTAGGTTAAGGGCCAGGTAAAGGAGGAGGTTAGGGTTAGGGCCGGGGTGGGTGGGGTTAGGTTTAGGACCAGGGGGGGGCCCTCGGGGTTAGGTTTAGGGCAGAGGGGGGGCGGGGTTAGGGTCAGGGCCAGGTGAGGGAGATGCTAGCATAGGGGCTGGGGAAGAAGAAAAAATAAAAAACCTGGTGGGGGCCCAGTCCGTGGTAAGTGCAGAAGGGGAACGGGGTCGGATGGGATGAGGTAGGGGTCAGGATAAGGTGCACAACTCTGAGGGAGGGGGCAGCAAGAGAGGGGGGGCACACACAATAACATGAAACAAATAACAGATTGCAAGAGGAACCAACGGCAGGTAGGTAAACAAACGGGATCACACTTGATAAAACAATCCAATGCATGAACCTTACAACATGCAGAGGATGAAAGGTGAGTAATACAGAATTATGCAAAAGCAACACATGAGATCATAACACCAGAATAACAATAGAACAATCATAAACGTGGTGATGACCGTGATGCATTGCTGTCCATGGAACGGGGGTCACAGTGGGACTTAGGGAGAGATCAGGCAGTGGTTGTTGGGAGGGCAGGAGGTCCGAGGAGTCTGTAGGAGGCACTGGCGGGTTAGGACAATCAACAATTAACGACGACACCGCCGAAGGCGGTGGCGTCGCTGGCACGGGCCATCATCAGGCGAAACCTCGGGGGTCCCCGACCCGACCCAACGTTCAAGCCAAGGGGTTGCCATGTCCCCAGCCTGACAATCCATATCCTTTCAGCCCTGCGCCGTTGGGCGGTGGACCAAAAAGGGTTTGCTTCGAGCACAGACGCGGAAAGGGCCTGCCATCCGTGTTCAACAAAATGCGCAACCACAGGTAGGTGAGCGTCTCTTTTGTGTGTGATGTTGTATCTGTGCTGGTAGAAGCGGACACGAACTGTATTCCCCGTTTCTCCCACGTATTGGAGATCACAGGTAAGGCAGCGGATAAGGTACACACAATTTCTCGTGTTAAGATCGGCATGGCGATCAGTGGGGAAAACGTTCCCATTGTTCCGGTTTCGGGCCCACGGGATAAAGTTATAAAAATAAGAGAGTCTGTTGACTCTGGGCTCCGACAGGGGGCGTAGTTTGGCCCTCACTAGCAGATCTCTAATATTCTTGTTCCTCCTGTAGGCCGCGATAATGCCGTAGTCAGGAAGGTAAGTGGTAGAGTCCAGGAGGTGTTGAAAGTTCGCCCTGACCAGTCGGGTCAGGCGAGCGGAGGAGGTGGAATATGTCGTCACAAAAGGTATACGGTGTCCCTCAACAGGCGGACGCACTAATTTGAACACCTTAAGCGAAAGACGGCGGGCCGAACGCGAATAACCCCTGAGGGCAAGAGCCTCAAACAGAACCCTGACCGCTTGCCAGAAATCAGAGGTTCTGGAACAGATCCGTTGAAAACGTAGGAGTTGTGATTTTAGTAGTCCCGCGAATGTGTGTTTCGGGTGAAAGCTGCTCGCATGCAAGAGCGCGTGTGTGTCTGTTGGTTTAAAAAAGACTTTGACTTCCAACGTGAGGGACGTTGCAAAGTCAGGTCCTTTAAACGTTGTAGTGTCCAGGAAGTCTACCGATGAAAAGTGCTTGCACGATTTGAGCGTGATGGACGGATCGTGCGTGTTCAGGATATCTAGAAAACAATCGAATTCCGCTTCCGAGTGTTGCCAGATACCCCAAATATCATCCAAATAGCGCATGTAGGAAAGGGGGCGTAGAGGACAGGCGGCGAGCGCCGAAGTCTCCCACTGTGCCATGAAAAGGTTGGCATACGAGGGAGCGAACTTCTTCCCCATAGCCGTGCCCTTGACTTGGAGGAAGAACTCCTCGTTAAAGAGGAAATCGTTGCGAGTGAGATTAATCTCCAGTAAACGAAGAAGTTCGTCGTCAGGGCGCGTGACGTCAGGACAGGCATTGAACGCATTACGCACTGCTCGCATGCCCCCAGCGATATCGATGTTAGTGTACAAGCTGTCCACATCCATAGTGAAGAGGAAAGCGTGTACAGGGATTCTAAGAGCGCGGACCTTGGCAACAAAGTCGTAGGTATCTTTAACATAGCTCGCATGGGAGATGGATAACGGATAGAGGTAGTAATCTATGTATTCGGCCGTGTGGTAGGTTTCACTGCTGCAGTCCGAGACTATGGGACGACCAGGTGGGATCTTAAAGGGTTCGCTCCAGGCCACAGGCTCCTTATGAATCTTGGGTAACATATAGAAGAGCCTGGGCCTGGGTTGGGCATCCCCCAGGAGGTAATCCCGCTGCGCGCGCGTAATATATTTTTTCCTCCACAGGGAGTGGATCAAGTCGACGATCATCGGAACGGTCTCAGTATATATGGGAGCCTCTAGTTTGGAGTAGTAGCGCGTGTCATGCAGCTGTCTGTGGCCCTCCCATATATACTGAGACCTGTCCATGATGACGACAGCGCTGCCCTTGTCGGCGGGCTTGATCACAATGTCAACGTTACCGATCAGTTCGCGGAGAGCCTCCGACTCCTCAGGAAGGAGGTTGGCTGGGGCCCGGTCGATCCTGAACGCATCACGATAGTACAGAAGGTCAGCGTTGACCAGATGTGTGACCTCTGGCGGAATGTCATCCTCGGGTGGGACCCAGGAGGATTTGTTGGTGAAAGGTAATTTCTGCGACGGGGGGTGATCACGGAAATGGACGGCTAGTTTCACCCTGCGGTGGTATTGTTGCAAGTCCGAGCGCACCTGTTGATACAACTCACACGGGTCTATGTCGGTCGAGGGGATAAACGTGAGACCTTTGTCCAGGACGGAGAATTGCGCCGCGGTGAGTTGAAAGGACGGAGATAAATTGATAACCGAGCGGCTCCCTCGAGGCGTTTCTCGGGACGCGGGAGCACTTAGTTTAAATAACGAACCCATTGGTTAAAAAGGAGCGCCGCCGTGTCCCTAGACCAGTGGATGTTGTCCCGATCGGTTACGAATGACTTGCTGGGCAGCGCGGGGATCGATTCATATCGGGTGGCGATATAGGCGTTGAGCTTAGAGAGAAGCTCTTGTTCCCTGAACGGGAGCGCGTGCGAGTAGTTGATTTCAGGAATTAAAAGCGCCGCGCAAGGGAACGCGATGCGCGCCCACTTGACAGCGGCCTGGATGTTACGGAAGCAAGCCTGTTCTATTTTGTTGCCTCTCTCGTTTATGCCGAAGGCCAAGACCAGCTTGCGAACCTGAGTGTTGATAGTGGTCTTGGCCAGGACCCCGGAGGCGTGTCGGAAGCACGCGCCCGGGTAGCCGTCAATCTGGAGACCAGGTACACTATAATCGGCGAAACGCAGGACGTTCGAGTCCCCTATGATTAAAAGCGGTTCCCTCGATTGCAAGCGCCACTCTCGGCATTTCTTACCCGTGCTGGGGTGTCTTGTGGGTCGTGCGAGGGTCGCCGTCGGGTTTGGAGTCGGGGAGGCGGGGCCGGTCGGGTTCCGCGCGTCAGTGGCCGCGTCATCCTTCTCCGCGTAGGCTCGGGTAACCCTGGGAACGGAGGGAGGCGAGGACGGCCCGGGGATGGGCGTGGCTGCGCCTCGTCGGCGGAGGCGACAGGAAGCGAGCCTGGTTCTGCGAGCCAGCGGTGTGGTGCTCCGGGGGGTCTCCAGGGTGGCCAGATGCGGAGGAGAGGGGATGGGGGGCACGGGAGAGGAGGGGGGGGAGGCGGGGGGGATGGGGGGGATGGGGGGGCACACGGGAGGAGAGGACGGGGAGGAGGAGAAGGCCAGCGAGAAAGTGGGAGACGGCAGCCTGGACGGGGAGCGCCGGTCAGCAGGGGACGGGGAGCGCCGGTCAGCAGGGGCCACACCCATGTCAGGGGCCGCGGGTTGGGTGAAGCGTGGTAGCACAGCTCCAGGAGCAGGGTCCAGGAACAGGGGAACCAGCGGGACCGGAGCGTCGAGTTCCACCCGAAGACGAGCGCGCAGTGCGTCAACCGTCTCGACGCGCAGACGCTCACCGTAGTGCCTTCGAGCCCAGGCCAAGGCCACCGCAAAGTTGGGTCGCCAGATGGGGTCGGGGAGGAGGAGGAGGGCCCTCACCTTCTCATCCACCGCGGCCTTGTAGTGGTATCTGAGCACCAGCGTGGATGTATGTTCCCAGTTGCGCGCGTTCCCGTCAATCAGTTGCGCGGTCGCGGCGTTGGGGACAGCAGGGCGAATGGAAACCCTCAGGAGTTCGGTGAGCCTGGCGATGATGGGAAGGGGCTCAGGGCCTTCAGAGTTGGCGAGGTGGTGAGAGGCCTTCAGGGCCGCCAGGATCAGTCTGTTCTTCAGACTAAAGTCTGGGTCGTCAGAGCGCGGAGCCGTTGGCGCGTGCTGCGCCTCCCTGGGTTGAGTTGGACGCGCAGACGCAGTGCGCGCCGCCGTCACAACCGGGGGCCCTGGGTGTCTTGGAGGCCGGGGCTGGTCACGGGGCCGAAGGTCGGGACGCGGAGGTGGAGGTCTCACCTGCGGTCGTGGCCTGGGGGGTCCAGCGGGGGGGCCCGGAGCCCATGCAGGACGGCGAGGAGCCCGACGCGTCTCAGGCGCGCGGCGGTGAGGAGGCCCCCAAGCCTCGCGGCGAGGCGGGGAGTAGGCCGGTCTGTAGGCCTCAGGTCTCACCTCGTGATGAGGTCCGGTAGGTCCGTAGGGAGACCAGTCCCTGACGGGCCTCGCACGTTCTTCCCAACGTCTGGGAGACGGGTAGCGCGGAGTCCAGAAGCGTTCGTGACGACGGTCGAACGGCTGGAATCGCCACTCCGGAGCAGGTGCTGCCCAAGCGGAGGAATCCATCAGAGGTGGAGGGTAGTAGGGGTCGCGGGGAGCTCGTCTCCTACGCCCCCGTTGGACCAGAGTCCATTCACCGTCGGCTTGAAGGTGTTCCGGATGCATATTTCTTTTAAGAAAAAGCTATCGGAATTCAAAAATACTGGAAAAGTATCTATGCTAAGACTGTAAGGTATTTTTTGTTTCGTTTCGAAAAAACTAGACAAGTGTGATCCAGCCGATATCCTTTTTTATTTTTAGGAATTAGGCTGCTGAGAGCAAAGCACGACGTTTCGTCAAATTTGTTGACTTCATCAGGTGCAATTTTACAGCAATAGAGACAGACCGTATAGAAGAAAATCCAATCAAGCCGCGGTTACAAAGCACAAATGGGACAGACAGAGACTAATACTTTTATACACAGATATGAGAGGGAGGGGTAGAGTTAACGTCTGGGGCAGAGTTATCCAATGGGGGGCCGGGGCATCATAACAAATTCAAAATTAAGGGTGGGGATCCAATGGGGGGGTCAGGTGCAGAGCCAATGGGGGGGCCAGGAGGGTAAACAAACGAAGAATTTGAATTTGGGCCAACCAGGGGGTCGGATTTTCAAATGTAATGCTGAGCGATTGAAACAATGTTGCAAAGTGTTGTTCCTTGATTTCAGAGTCTCCAGCAGGGGTCGCCAATTGCCCTTAAACCAGGTGGTATTAAGTGTACATAGGTAAGAACCGTGATGGAATACAATAAAATGAATAAAAACAACATAAAACAACATAGTCGCATTGATTGAACGCAGTAGGAAGGTCAGCACCTGGTAGGAAAACCCCTCAGGGAGAGAGCGTGTCCCGAAACAACAAATTGTGTATCAATGTGACCGTAAATAGGGTTCCAACATTAATAGTGTCCTCATTTACATGTTTGGCAACATCAACAACAATTGTACAGGGGGAAGAAGTCGCCGGTGCATGGGGGACGGGGGGTACATGGGACTGTAGTGGAGAATAGGGGACATGGGATATTAACAAAGGAACAAATTAAATAAAATTAATAATAATAATGAAAATAATAAGTAAATAAATAATAATAATAAAAACTAGGGGTCTGGACGAATGGAGGAGTCGAAGGAAGAGTCAATGGGAAGCCGGGAGATTACAATAATGAAGTGGTTGAAGGTATGGTAGATCGTAGGATGAATTAAAACATTCTTAAAACATGTTTGTGATAACTTATTTTGTACCTTGTAATACCACCGAACATCCAGGAGATGGAGCACGGATAGTAGTGGTACCGGTAGCAAACTAGGTCACCAACAGGGGGTGCTAAGTGACGCCGTAACGTAATAGCACAAAGGATCCAAGATGGCGGCCTCCGTATGCGGTGGCGTGACTTAAACCTAAGATAACAACGGTATTTGAAGTCCTAGAATTACAAATTTGAAACGATAAATAGTGGAAGCGGGACACGAGACAGATCAACGGAACACAAAACTATATTAGCAACCGATTAGGCCGAGAACTTAAAGAAAGGAATCGGATTCAAAATGGTCGCAGGTTGTTTTTGTTGTTCGTGGTCGGCGGGTGTCACCAGATAGGCCAAAATCATTTGTTGTTACTCAATACTTGGGTCCAATCAATGTATTCAAACAATCTTATATTATAAAAATAGAAACTCAATGGAATATGGTCCAACAATGTGATCGTTTTTGCAGGATTTCCACATTGAAGATCTGTCAAACCGGAAACACAGGTAAGTAGGGGATGGGCCATAAGTAGGGAGATGTTAAAATTAATAAGTATAATAGGTGCTATTGCAAACCATATAAAAAAAGTAATATTATCATAATTTATATACATAAAAAAATAAAAAATGTCATGAGGAAAATAAGATGAATAAGATGACAATAAAAAACAAAAAACAGGGGATCCTTTGTGGGGGGGGCCCGGGGGCTGGGGCAGAAATCCTATGGGAGGGTCGTCTGGGTGTAGGAAAGGGAGGGGTTGGGGTTAGGGTATGGGGTGGGAGGGGTTGGGGTTAGGGTATGGGGTGGGAGGGTTGGGGTTAGGGCTAGGGGGGGCGGGGTTAGGGTAAGGGCTAGATAAGGGAGAGGGTTAGGGTTAGGGCCAGGGGTGGGAGGGGTTATGTTTAGGACCAGGGGGGGGCCGGGGGTTAGGGTTAGGGTCAGGTGAGGGAGGGGGTTAGGGTTAGGGGTGGGAGGGGTTAAGTTTAGGACCAGGGGGGTGGGGTTAGGTTAAGGGCCAGGTAAAGGAGGAGGTTAGGGTTAGGGCCGGGGTGGGTGGGGTTAGGTTTAGGACCAGGGGGGGGCCCTCGGGGTTAGGTTTAGGGCAGAGGGGGGGCGGGGTTAGGGTCAGGGCCAGGTGAGGGAGATGCTAGCATAGGGGCTGGGGAAGAAGAAAAAATAAAAAACCTGGTGGGGGCCCAGTCCGTGGTAAGTGCAGAAGGGGAACGGGGTCGGATGGGATGAGGTAGGGGTCAGGATAAGGTGCACAACTCTGAGGGAGGGGGCAGCAAGAGAGGGGGGGCACACACAATAACATGAAACAAATAACAGATTGCAAGAGGAACCAACGGCAGGTAGGTAAACAAACGGGATCACACTTGATAAAACAATCCAATGCATGAACCTTACAACATGCAGAGGATGAAAGGTGAGTAATACAGAATTATGCAAAAGCAACACATGAGATCATAACACCAGAATAACAATAGAACAATCATAAACGTGGTGATGACCGTGATGCATTGCTGTCCATGGAACGGGGGTCACAGTGGGACTTAGGGAGAGATCAGGCAGTGGTTGTTGGGAGGGCAGGAGGTCCGAGGAGTCTGTAGGAGGCACTGGCGGGTTAGGACAATCAACAATTAACGACGACACCGCCGAAGGCGGTGGCGTCGCTGGCACGGGCCATCATCAGGCGAAACCTCGGGGGTCCCCGACCCGACCCAACGTTCAAGCCAAGGGGTTGCCATGTCCCCAGCCTGACAATCCATATCCTTTCAGCCCTGCGCCGTTGGGCGGTGGACCAAAAAGGGTTTGCTTCGAGCACAGACGCGGAAAGGGCCTGCCATCCGTGTTCAACAAAATGCGCAACCACAGGTAGGTGAGCGTCTCTTTTGTGTGTGATGTTGTATCTGTGCTGGTAGAAGCGGACACGAACTGTATTCCCCGTTTCTCCCACGTATTGGAGATCACAGGTAAGGCAGCGGATAAGGTACACACAATTTCTCGTGTTAAGATCGGCATGGCGATCAGTGGGGAAAACGTTCCCATTGTTCCGGTTTCGGGCCCACGGGATAAAGTTATAAAAATAAGAGAGTCTGTTGACTCTGGGCTCCGACAGGGGGCGTAGTTTGGCCCTCACTAGCAGATCTCTAATATTCTTGTTCCTCCTGTAGGCCGCGATAATGCCGTAGTCAGGAAGGTAAGTGGTAGAGTACAGGAGGTGTTGAAAGTTCGCCCTGACCAGTCGGGTCAGGCGAGCGGAGGAGGTGGAATATGTCGTCACAAAAGGTATACGGTGTCCCTCAACAGGCGGACGCACTAATTTGAACACCTTAAGCGAAAGACGGCGGGCCGAACGCGAATAACCCCTGAGGGCAAGAGCCTCAAACAGAACCCTGACCGCTTGCCAGAAATCAGAGGTTCTGGAACAGATCCGTTGAAAACGTAGGAGTTGTGATTTTAGTAGTCCCGCGAATGTGTGTTTCGGGTGAAAGCTGCTCGCATGCAAGAGCGCGTGTGTGTCTGTTGGTTTAAAAAAGACTTTGACTTCCAACGTGAGGGACGTTGCAAAGTCAGGTCCTTTAAACGTTGTAGTGTCCAGGAAGTCTACCGATGAAAAGTGCTTGCACGATTTGAGCGTGATGGACGGATCGTGCGTGTTCAGGATATCTAGAAAACAATCGAATTCCGCTTCCGAGTGTTGCCAGATACCCCAAATATCATCCAAATAGCGCATGTAGGAAAGGGGGCGTAGAGGACAGGCGGCGAGCGCCGAAGTCTCCCACTGTGCCATGAAAAGGTTGGCATACGAGGGAGCGAACTTCTTCCCCATAGCCGTGCCCTTGACTTGGAGGAAGAACTCCTCGTTAAAGAGGAAATCGTTGCGAGTGAGATTAATCTCCAGTAAACGAAGAAGTTCGTCGTCAGGGCGCGTGACGTCAGGACAGGCATTGAACGCATTACGCACTGCTCGCATGCCCCCAGCGATATCGATGTTAGTGTACAAGCTGTCCACATCCATAGTGAAGAGGAAAGCGTGTACAGGGATTCTAAGAGCGCGGACCTTGGCAACAAAGTCGTAGGTATCTTTAACATAGCTCGCATGGGAGATGGATAACGGATAGAGGTAGTAATCTATGTATTCGGCCGTGTGGTAGGTTTCACTGCTGCAGTCCGAGACTATGGGACGACCAGGTGGGATCTTAAAGGGTTCGCTCCAGGCCACAGGCTCCTTATGAATCTTGGGTAACATATAGAAGAGCCTGGGCCTGGGTTGGGCATCCCCCAGGAGGTAATCCCGCTGCGCGCGCGTAATATATTTTTTCCTCCACAGGGAGTGGATCAAGTCGACGATCATCGGAACGGTCTCAGTATATATGGGAGCCTCTAGTTTGGAGTAGTAGCGCGTGTCATGCAGCTGTCTGTGGCCCTCCCATATATACTGAGACCTGTCCATGATGACGACAGCGCTGCCCTTGTCGGCGGGCTTGATCACAATGTCAACGTTACCGATCAGTTCGCGGAGAGCCTCCGACTCCTCAGGAAGGAGGTTGGCTGGGGCCCGGTCGATCCTGAACGCATCACGATAGTACAGAAGGTCAGCGTTGACCAGATGTGTGACCTCTGGCGGAATGTCATCCTCGGGTGGGACCCAGGAGGATTTGTTGGTGAAAGGTAATTTCTGCGACGGGGGGTGATCACGGAAATGGACGGCTAGTTTCACCCTGCGGTGGTATTGTTGCAAGTCCGAGCGCACCTGTTGATACAACTCACACGGGTCTATGTCGGTCGAGGGGATAAACGTGAGACCTTTGTCCAGGACGGAGAATTGCGCCGCGGTGAGTTGAAAGGACGGAGATAAATTGATAACCGAGCGGCTCCCTCGAGGCGTTTCTCGGGACGCGGGAGCACTTAGTTTAAATAACGAACCCATTGGTTAAAAAGGAGCGCCGCCGTGTCCCTAGACCAGTGGATGTTGTCCCGATCGGTTACGAATGACTTGCTGGGCAGCGCGGGGATCGATTCATATCGGGTGGCGATATAGGCGTTGAGCTTAGAGAGAAGCTCTTGTTCCCTGAACGGGAGCGCGTGCGAGTAGTTGATTTCAGGAATTAAAAGCGCCGCGCAAGGGAACGCGATGCGCGCCCACTTGACAGCGGCCTGGATGTTACGGAAGCAAGCCTGTTCTATTTTGTTGCCTCTCTCGTTTATGCCGAAGGCCAAGACCAGCTTGCGAACCTGAGTGTTGATAGTGGTCTTGGCCAGGACCCCGGAGGCGTGTCGGAAGCACGCGCCCGGGTAGCCGTCAATCTGGAGACCAGGTACACTATAATCGGCGAAACGCAGGACGTTCGAGTCCCCTATGATTAAAAGCGGTTCCCTCGATTGCAAGCGCCACTCTCGGCATTTCTTACCCGTGCTGGGGTGTCTTGTGGGTCGTGCGAGGGTCGCCGTCGGGTTTGGAGTCGGGGAGGCGGGGCCGGTCGGGTTCCGCGCGTCAGTGGCCGCGTCATCCTTCTCCGCGTAGGCTCGGGTAACCCTGGGAACGGAGGGAGGCGAGGACGGCCCGGGGATGGGCGTGGCTGCGCCTCGTCGGCGGAGGCGACAGGAAGCGAGCCTGGTTCTGCGAGCCAGCGGTGTGGTGCTCCGGGGGGTCTCCAGGGTGGCCAGATGCGGAGGAGAGGGGATGGGGGGCACGGGAGAGGAGGGGGGGGAGGCGGGGGGGATGGGGGGGATGGGGGGGCACACGGGAGGAGAGGACGGGGAGGAGGAGAAGGCCAGCGAGAAAGTGGGAGACGGCAGCCTGGACGGGGAGCGCCGGTCAGCAGGGGACGGGGAGCGCCGGTCAGCAGGGGCCACACCCATGTCAGGGGCCGCGGGTTGGGTGAAGCGTGGTAGCACAGCTCCAGGAGCAGGGTCCAGGAACAGGGGAACCAGCGGGACCGGAGCGTCGAGTTCCACCCGAAGACGAGCGCGCAGTGCGTCAACCGTCTCGACGCGCAGACGCTCACCGTAGTGCCTTCGAGCCCAGGCCAAGGCCACCGCAAAGTTGGGTCGCCAGATGGGGTCGGGGAGGAGGAGGAGGGCCCTCACCTTCTCATCCACCGCGGCCTTGTAGTGGTATCTGAGCACCAGCGTGGATGTATGTTCCCAGTTGCGCGCGTTCCCGTCAATCAGTTGCGCGGTCGCGGCGTTGGGGACAGCAGGGCGAATGGAAACCCTCAGGAGTTCGGTGAGCCTGGCGATGATGGGAAGGGGCTCAGGGCCTTCAGAGTTGGCGAGGTGGTGAGAGGCCTTCAGGGCCGCCAGGATCAGTCTGTTCTTCAGACTAAAGTCTGGGTCGTCAGAGCGCGGAGCCGTTGGCGCGTGCTGCGCCTCCCTGGGTTGAGTTGGACGCGCAGACGCAGTGCGCGCCGCCGTCACAACCGGGGGCCCTGGGTGTCTTGGAGGCCGGGGCTGGTCACGGGGCCGAAGGTCGGGACGCGGAGGTGGAGGTCTCACCTGCGGTCGTGGCCTGGGGGGTCCAGCGGGGGGGCCCGGAGCCCATGCAGGACGGCGAGGAGCCCGACGCGTCTCAGGCGCGCGGCGGTGAGGAGGCCCCCAAGCCTCGCGGCGAGGCGGGGAGTAGGCCGGTCTGTAGGCCTCAGGTCTCACCTCGTGATGAGGTCCGGTAGGTCCGTAGGGAGACCAGTCCCTGACGGGCCTCGCACGTTCTTCCCAACGTCTGGGAGACGGGTAGCGCGGAGTCCAGAAGCGTTCGTGACGACGGTCGAACGGCTGGAATCGCCACTCCGGAGCAGGTGCTGCCCAAGCGGAGGAATCCATCAGAGGTGGAGGGTAGTAGGGGTCGCGGGGAGCTCGTCTCCTACGCCCCCGTTGGACCAGAGTCCATTCACCGTCGGCTTGAAGGTGTTCCGGATGCATATTTCTTTTAAGAAAAAGCTATCGGAATTCAAAAATACTGGAAAAGTATCTATGCTAAGACTGTAAGGTATTTTTTGTTTCGTTTCGAAAAAACTAGACAAGTGTGATCCAGCCGATATCCTTTTTTATTTTTAGGAATTAGGCTGCTGAGAGCAAAGCACGACGTTTCGTCAAATTTGTTGACTTCATCAGGTGCAATTTTACAGCAATAGAGACAGACCGTATAGAAGAAAATCCAATCAAGCCGCGGTTACAAAGCACAAATGGGACAGACAGAGACTAATACTTTTATACACAGATATGAGAGGGAGGGGTAGAGTTAACGTCTGGGGCAGAGTTATCCAATGGGGGGCCGGGGCATCATAACAAATTCAAAATTAAGGG
>NC_082397.1:29950281-29952890 GCF_031168955.1 Gadus macrocephalus
TAGGGTTAGGGTTAGGGTTAGGGTTAGGGTTAGGGTTAGGGTTAGGGTTAGGGTTAGGGTTAGGGTTAGGGTTAGGGTTAGGGTTAGGGTTAGGGTTAGGGTTAGGGTTAGGGTTAGGGTTAGGGTTAGGGTTAGGGTTAGGGTTAGGGTTAGGGTTAGGGTTAGGGTTAGGGTTAGGGTTAGGGTTAGGGTTAGGGTTAGGGTTAGGGTTAGGGTTAGGGTTAGGGTTAGGGTTAGGGTTAGGGTTAGGGTTAGGGTTAGGGTTAGGGTTAGGGTTAGGGTTAGGGTTAGGGTTAGGGTTAGGGTTAGGGTTAGGGTTAGGGTTAGGGTTAGGGTTAGGGTTAGGGTTAGGGTTAGGGTTAGGGTTAGGGTTAGGGTTAGGGTTAGGGTTAGGGTTAGGGTTAGGGTTAGGGTTAGGGTTAGGGTTAGGGTTAGGGTTAGGGTTAGGGTTAGGGTTAGGGTTAGGGTTAGGGTTAGGGTTAGGGTTAGGGTTAGGGTTAGGGTTAGGGTTAGGGTTAGGGTTAGGGTTAGGGTTAGGGTTAGGGTTAGGGTTAGGGTTAGGGTTAGGGTTAGGGTTAGGGTTAGGGTTAGGGTTAGGGTTAGGGTTAGGGTTAGGGTTAGGGTTAGGGTTAGGGTTAGGGTTAGGGTTAGGGTTAGGGTTAGGGTTAGGGTTAGGGTTAGGGTTAGGGTTAGGGTTAGGGTTAGGGTTAGGGTTAGGGTTAGGGTTAGGGTTAGGGTTAGGGTTAGGGTTAGGGTTAGGGTTAGGGTTAGGGTTAGGGTTAGGGTTAGGGTTAGGGTTAGGGTTAGGGTTAGGGTTAGGGTTAGGGTTAGGGTTAGGGTTAGGGTTAGGGTTAGGGTTAGGGTTAGGGTTAGGGTTAGGGTTAGGGTTAGGGTTAGGGTTAGGGTTAGGGTTAGGGTTAGGGTTAGGGTTAGGGTTAGGGTTAGGGTTAGGGTTAGGGTTAGGGTTAGGGTTAGGGTTAGGGTTAGGGTTAGGGTTAGGGTTAGGGTTAGGGTTAGGGTTAGGGTTAGGGTTAGGGTTAGGGTTAGGGTTAGGGTTAGGGTTAGGGTTAGGGTTAGGGTTAGGGTTAGGGTTAGGGTTAGGGTTAGGGTTAGGGTTAGGGTTAGGGTTAGGGTTAGGGTTAGGGTTAGGGTTAGGGTTAGGGTTAGGGTTAGGGTTAGGGTTAGGGTTAGGGTTAGGGTTAGGGTTAGGGTTAGGGTTAGGGTTAGGGTTAGGGTTAGGGTTAGGGTTAGGGTTAGGGTTAGGGTTAGGGTTAGGGTTAGGGTTAGGGTTAGGGTTAGGGTTAGGGTTAGGGTTAGGGTTAGGGTTAGGGTTAGGGTTAGGGTTAGGGTTAGGGTTAGGGTTAGGGTTAGGGTTAGGGTTAGGGTTAGGGTTAGGGTTAGGGTTAGGGTTAGGGTTAGGGTTAGGGTTAGGGTTAGGGTTAGGGTTAGGGTTAGGGTTAGGGTTAGGGTTAGGGTTAGGGTTAGGGTTAGGGTTAGGGTTAGGGTTAGGGTTAGGGTTAGGGTTAGGGTTAGGGTTAGGGTTAGGGTTAGGGTTAGGGTTAGGGTTAGGGTTAGGGTTAGGGTTAGGGTTAGGGTTAGGGTTAGGGTTAGGGTTAGGGTTAGGGTTAGGGTTAGGGTTAGGGTTAGGGTTAGGGTTAGGGTTAGGGTTAGGGTTAGGGTTAGGGTTAGGGTTAGGGTTAGGGTTAGGGTTAGGGTTAGGGTTAGGGTTAGGGTTAGGGTTAGGGTTAGGGTTAGGGTTAGGGTTAGGGTTAGGGTTAGGGTTAGGGTTAGGGTTAGGGTTAGGGTTAGGGTTAGGGTTAGGGTTAGGGTTAGGGTTAGGGTTAGGGTTAGGGTTAGGGTTAGGGTTAGGGTTAGGGTTAGGGTTAGGGTTAGGGTTAGGGTTAGGGTTAGGGTTAGGGTTAGGGTTAGGGTTAGGGTTAGGGTTAGGGTTAGGGTTAGGGTTAGGGTTAGGGTTAGGGTTAGGGTTAGGGTTAGGGTTAGGGTTAGGGTTAGGGTTAGGGTTAGGGTTAGGGTTAGGGTTAGGGTTAGGGTTAGGGTTAGGGTTAGGGTTAGGGTTAGGGTTAGGGTTAGGGTTAGGGTTAGGGTTAGGGTTAGGGTTAGGGTTAGGGTTAGGGTTAGGGTTAGGGTTAGGGTTAGGGTTAGGGTTAGGGTTAGGGTTAGGGTTAGGGTTAGGGTTAGGGTTAGGGTTAGGGTTAGGGTTAGGGTTAGGGTTAGGGTTAGGGTTAGGGTTAGGGTTAGGGTTAGGGTTAGGGTTAGGGTTAGGGTTAGGGTTAGGGTTAGGGTTAGGGTTAGGGTTAGGGTTAGGGTTAGGGTTAGGGTTAGGGTTAGGGTTAGGGTTAGGGTTAGGGTTAGGGTTAGGGTTAGGGTTAGGGTTAGGGTTAGGGTTAGGGTTAGGGTTAGGGTTAGGGTTAGGGTTAGGGTTAGGGTTAGGGTTAGGGTTAGGGTTAGGGTTAGGGTTAGGGTTAGGGTTAGGGTTAGGGTTAGGGTTAGGGTTAGGGTTAGGGTTAGGGTTAGGGTTAGGGTTAGGGTTAGGGTTAGGGTTAGGGTTAGGGTTAGGGTTAGGGTTAGGGTTAGGGTTAGGGTTAGGG
>NC_082398.1:0-18520 GCF_031168955.1 Gadus macrocephalus
GGGGTTAGGGTTAAGGTTAGGGTAAAGGGTAGGGCTAGGGCTAGGGTTAAGGATAGGTTTAGGGTTGGGCTCCACGTTAACTCTGCTTCTTTCCACACTGGTATCAAACACATGGGCAAGATGCTCCTCATAGTTCCTTTTACCTCGTCTGGATTCTGGAGCCGACAGAGTTTAGTAGGAGACGCCGACCTCCTGTAGGAGACGTTTACCTCCTTTAGGAGACGTTGACCTCCTTTAGGAACCGCTCACTTCCCATTGAGTTGTGCGTTTCAGGGGAGTTATGTGTTAGGGGTTGATGTGTCTCCCTGTCTCAGAGATCCTGAGACACCAAATGACGTAATCTGACGTAACGAACGAATCAAATAAACAAATCGTTATAGTGAACTGAACTGAAAGAACTAGTTCCCGGAAAAGAATCATTTTGCCCATCCCTAGTGTGTGTGTGTGTGTGTGTGTGCGTGTGTGTGTGCGTGTGTGTGTGTGCGTGTGTGCGTGTGTGCGTGTGTGCGTGTGACGGGGGGGGTGTTTTGTGGGTCCTTTGTTTTTCTCCCTTATGGCATCATCTTAGTTTTAATATGACATCATTGATTTGCATTTCATCACTTCCTGCTGGTTACGCTCCTGAAGCTCTGCCAATCATGTCCCAGCACATAGGGTCACCAGTTCAGTGGGCGACGCCCACCATGAAGCTGAGCGAAACCAAAGACCCACAAACTCCACAAGAGGTCGCCATGGCAACGTGATCCTGAGCAACCAACCTTGCTACCCAGCATGCATCAGGGAGTTACAAGCGCTTGGGGGAGAGGGGGAGGGACTTGTCTATGTTAGAGCAGGAGGCGTGTCCTGTCTGTTAGAGAAGGCGTGTCCTGTCTCTGTGTTAGGCTGGAGTATTAGTGAGCTGGGGGGCGTGTCCTGTCTGTTAGAGGAGGCGTGTCCTGTCTGTTAGAGGAGGCGTGTCCTGTCTCTGTGTCAGGGTGGAGTATTAGTGAGCTGGGGGGCGTGTCCTGTCTGTTAGAGGAGGCGTGTCCTGTCTCTGGGTTAGGGTGGAGTATCAGTGAGCTGGGGGGCGTTTCCTGTCTGTAAGAGGAGGCGTGTCCTGTCTCTGTGTCAGGGTGGAGTATTAGTGAGCTGGGGGGTGTGTCCTGTCTGTTAGAGGAGGCGTGTCCTGTCTGTTAGAGGAGGCGTGTCCTGTCTCTGTGTCAGGGTGGAGTATTAGTGAGCTGGGGGGTGTGTCCTGTCTGTTAGAGGAGGCGTGTCCTGTCTGTTAGAGGAGGCGTGTCCTGTCTCTGTGTCAGGGTGGAGTATTAGTGAGCTGGGGGGTGTGTCCTGTCTGTTAGAGGAGGCGTGTCCTGTCTGTTAGAGGAGGCGTGTCCTGTCCCTGGGTTAGGGTGGAGTATTAGTGAGCTGGGGGGCGTGTCCTGTCTGTTAGAGGAGGCGTGTCCTGTCTCTGGGTTAGGGTGGAGTATTAGTGAGCTGGGGGGGGGGGGGGGGTGAGGCTCTGTTCAGGTTAGCTGGTCTAATCCAGTTAGCAAAGTCCGTCCCCCACCGAGTCAGTCTCTGTCCCCCGAGGATCAGCACACACACACACACACACACACACACACACACACACACACACACACACACACACACACACGCGCACACACACACACACACATGCACACACATGCACACACACACACACGCGCACACACACACACACACATGCACACACACTAGACACACACGCACACACACACACACACACACACACTGGACACAAACATGCACACACAAACACAAACCAGACACAAACACACACACACACACACCCCAGACACATTCACACACACACACACACACACATACCGGACACACACACCGGACACACACAGACGCACACACAAACGTCGATCTCCAACAGCCAACGCTTAGGATTGAAGTCTAGAACATGAACCATATTGAGGAAAGGTCTCTCATTAAGTTGCTCTGAATATTTCCTCAGAGTTTATAAGGAGGTGGTCAGCGTGTGAGACATGGTGTGTGTGGGCATGGAGCTTACATTCCTGTGTGTCAAGAGGTTAGAGTCTGGCTTTGGATGAAATAATGGTCTGTTTTCCACCAGCGATCAGAGACAGAAGGCCCATAGAGCAGCACAGAACACAGGAGGACAGCCCTGCCTGTTGAAGGGCAGCAGAACTCGTTGTGATGTCAGAGTTCGGGCTGCTCCTCTTTCTCTCTCTCCTTCTTTCAATCCCAGATTGAGATAAAGGGTGAAGAGCTCAAAGATCTTTGGGTTTGTTGCTGGAAACATGGCTCCTCTCCATGTGCTTTTTGAGGAGGAAGGAACTAGTTATGAAGGAAGTTAGTATCTTTTAAAGATGCTACCTTCTAGCTGGTAATTAGAACATACGGAAATAACTTTTCTACTCAATCAATTCTGAAAAAGAAGTGGAAGAAGCAGTTGAACATCTGCTAGCCAATATCATTCTGCTAGCTGCTAATGTTCTGCTAGCCCAGAGGTCGGGAACCTTTTTGACTGGGAGAGCCTTAAAACCCAAATATTTCTAAATATATTTCATTGAGAGCCATATTGTATTTTTAACATATAATAAATTAAATATGTCTTACTTTTAATGCGACTTCTGGTGTTGCATGGTTTTGCTCATGGCCTTGTAGTCTGGTTCATACGTGGTGAGGTTGAGCTTCATGCAGGCGTTGAGGCTTCCATCAGTTAAACGTGAGCGTAGGTTGCTCTTAATGTTCCTCATATGCGAGAATGACTGCTCACATGCATATGTAGAGCCAAACATGGTCAATACGGCAATACTCACACGCTGCATTGTGTGGTATGTCACAGGAAGCTGGTCTTCAGTTCAGGTTGAAGATTTTTCATTTCTGTCCATTTGTGTTCCCTCGCCAGTTCTGCTCGCTGTTGCGCAAGACTTTCCAACTCTCCATTAAGTGTCTTGAACTTACTCGTCCACATGTCTGATGCCTTCAGGTCAGCAACTTCCAGCTCAAAGTCTCCAATAGAGACCCCGGGGATGTATGTCAGGTCGATTTTGTCCACTGCACACTCATGTGGATGAGTGATGAACTTGAAAAGCCCAGTGTGCGCACGAAATTCTCCAAAACGTGCTTTGAATGACTGCAGGAGATTGGACGTAAAGCCAGCTAGCTGCTGGAAATCCAGATGTAGAGTGGAGTCACTAGCTAAGCATGCTTCTCTAAATTGTTGCAGTCTTTCAAAGTGCAGAAGACGACCTGTTTCAATGTCCCTGAGAAAGACTTCCAGCTTGCTTTTAAATGCAAACACTGCTTGATGAAGGGATGAGATTGTATTTCCAATACCTTGCATTTTCACATTGAGCTGGTTCAGATGGCCAGTTATGTCCACGAGATAGTGAAACTGCAGGAGCCAGCCAGTGTTCTCTCGCTCACGATGCTTGACGCCTATCATTTCAAGAAATGTCCGGATTTCACTCAGACAAGCTGCAAAACGGCTGAGCACCTTCCCCCATTTTACACAGCAACGCACGTTGCTGTGTAAAATCAGACCGGGATAATGATTCCCAACTTCTTCTAACAGAGCTCTATCTGGCGATCATTTAAAGCTCGGGCAACAATAAAGTTGACCACTTGAATGACCAGCGACATCACCTCACCAAACTCCTTGGCACACGTCTGAGCGCAAAGCGCCTCCTGGTGCAGGATGCAATGAAAACTCAGGATGGCTCTCTTTTCATGTTCACGGAGAAGCGCCACAAATCCTTTGTTCTTCCCCAACATACAGGGCGCACCATCAGTACAGACAGAAATAAGTTTATCCATCGGTAGTTTTTTTTCTATAGCAAACTCCATGAAAGCCGTGAATAAATCCTCTCCTCTTGTTGTCCCTTTCATTGGCAAAACAGCCAAGCTTTCCTCACGCAGTGTGTCACCTGCAGCATACCTGGCAATTATACTGCACTGAGATAGATGGCTAACGTCTGTTGACTCATCTAACGCGAGAGAAAAGTATGCCCCGGCGTTTATGTCCTTAATTTGTGTTTCCTCGACTTGATTTGCCATCATGATGCTACGATCGTGCACGGTTCTAGCTGACAGGGGCATGTCTTTTATTCGTTTGATTATCTTATCGTTAAGTCATCAAACAGTTCATTGGCCACATCAAGCATGAATGTTTTGGCATACTCGCCATCTGTGAATGGCTTTCCATTCCTTACTATTGCCAAAGCACCCGCAAAGCTAGCGGAATTACCGTCACCTTGATTGGTCCACACACGTAGTTGCTGCTGACTCGTCTGCACTCTTCGCTGTAGCTCCTCACATGCCCGTTTCCTGCTGTCCCCCGCTGGATATTTCGATGCAAATGAAGCATGGTGCGTATCGAAGTGCCGCTTTATATTTGACCGTTTCATCGATGCAATTTTATCATTGCATATTAGACATACCGCAGATCCTCCTCTCTCAACAAATGCAAATTCCTCTGTCCACGCAGCCTGGAATGCACGGTAATCATCGTCTTTTTTTCTTTTCGCCATCTTTTCCGTTACAAGGGTTGAAGCGGATAAACTGGTTGGCTATCTGGTAAATGTGTTGTATTGTTTTTGTTGCTAATTGCTAATCTTCACCTTTACAATGACCCGGACATGCTCGCGAGCCATTGGTTCCCGACCCGACCCGTGACCCATGGCATTTATCTTCAAAACTAATTTCTGTTTACTATAAAATAACACAGTATTATTAAGAAATATCGCAAGATAAAAAAAAAAAAATATATATATATTATTTTTTTATTTTTTGTTCAACTCAAAATTGTCTGAGAGCCATATGCCATCACTGGAAGAGCCATAGGTTCCCGACCGCTGTGCTAGCCGCTACTGTTTTGCGGGAGCGTGTCTATGTTCCCCGGGTCCTATGTTCCCCGGGTCCTATGTTCTCCTCTTTGTATGAGACTGGGGAACATAGGACCCTTTTTTAAAAAAGGGTCCAATGTTCCCCGCTTTTCCCAAAAAGGGTCCTATGTCCCCCTATATGTATGTGACCGGGGAACATAGGCCCCTTTAAAAAAAAGGGTTCTATGATCCCCGGTTACCTTTTCAACCATTACTGCCAAATTCCGGCCGAGATAACTACCATTGCATGTCTTTACCTTTTGTGGAAGAGGGAGAGACGTCGGAGAACCTGACGCAGTCTATTCATACGCCGGTAAACAAACCCCGAGAAGCCCAATCTCTACGAGAGCTCACCGCGCTACAGCCATCCGGAGGCGCACAGAGCTTTTGGCCGTGATATTATTATACAATTATATTATATTATATACTATTATATAAAGGCTGCACTGCACTGAGTTGGCCGGTTGAACGCTGATTGGCTGTTACGTTACACATGTCACTCAGTGGCCACGCTGTTGAACGCCAATTGGCTGTCACGCGAATGTCTCGTCAAAGTTTAAATATTTTCAAAGATTGATAGATTGCGGGGAACATAGGCCCCTTTTCCCAGAAAAGGGGCCTATGTTCCCCGCTTTTCCCAAAAAGGGTCCTATGCTCCCCGGTATGTATGGCTACAGGGGAACATAGGACCCTTTTTGGGAAAAACGGGGAACATAGGACCCGGGGAACATAGGGAGGACCCCCTGTTTTGCTAGCATTCTACTCGCGTTCTGCTAGCCGCTGGCGTTCTGCTAGCCGCTAGTGTTCTGCTAGCGTTCTGCTAGCGTTCTGCTAGCCGCTAGCGTTCTGCCATCCACTAGCATTCTGCTAGCCGCTAGCGTTCTGCTCGCATTCTGCTAGCCGCTAGCATTCCACTCTTGTTCTGCTAGCCGCTAGTGTTCTGCTAGCCTTCTGCTAGCGTTCTGCTAGCGTTCTGCTAGCTGCCCACTGAAGGAACACCTTGAGCTACTGGACCTTCTCACCCAGAGGACTCTTCAGTCCAGAGACATTCAAACGCTCACAACAACGTTTCATTCTCCTCACATGAAGCTCTCAGGGGTCTGGGGTCAGACGTTTGGTCAATGACTTGGGTTGTTTCTACTGTCAGAGGTCTTTTATAATGGCCCTGTTGGAGACGGCAACACACCCACACAACCACACACGCACACACACACACACACACACACACACACACACACACACACACACACACACACACACACACACACACACACACACACACACACACACACTGAGGGTCTGTGTGACATACACATTACACGTTTTCTGACATCATTTCCTCCCCTTCACACACATGAGCTGAAAAAACCTCTGGTAACCCATAACTCACAGTTAACCAGTTAACCAGCGGTTTAAAGGGCTGATACAGTTAACCAGCGGGTTTAAGAGCTCATACAGTTAACCAGCGGGTTATAGAGGTGATAACGTTAACCAGCGGGTTAAAGAGCTGATACAGGTAACCAGCTAGGTGTTGGCTAGGTGTTATTTAGGTGTTAGCTAGGTGTTGGCTACTTGTTAGCTAGGTGTTGTCTAGGTGTAAGCTAGGTGTTAGCTAGGTGTTGGCTAGTTGTTGTCTAGGTGTAAGCTAAGTCTTAGCTAGGTGTTAGCTAGGTGTTTGGCTTGCCCTCTTCTTTGCCAGCATTGCCTCCTCCTCTCTCCTCTCCTCCTCCTCTCTCCTCTCCTCCTCTCTCCTCCCCCTCCTCCTCCTCTCTCCTCTCCTCCTCCTCCTCTCTCCTCTCCTCCTCCTCTCTCCTCTCCTCCTCTCTCACATATAGGTGTACATTCTGCATTTCCATATGTTGTATTCAGAGGACTACCAAGTTTCTATTCAGTAAGGTGTGTGTGTGTGTCCCCGGTATGTTTGCGTCCACGCGCGCGCGCGTGTGTGTGTGTGTGTGTGTGTGTGTGTGTGTGTGTGTGTGTGTGTGTGTGTGTGCCAGGCTAGAATCCCTTCATTGTCTACTGATCAAAGAAATCTGATTCTAGGTCAGTAGAAAACATTTCCTGTCCTTATAATCCCTCCTGAGCACGCAAACACACACACACACACACACACACACACACACACACACACACACACACACACACACACACACACACACACACACACACACACACACACACACACACACACACACACTTACACACATGCACACACAAACACACCCACATACACACGTAAATACACACACACACAAACACACACACACACACATACACACACACACATACACAGTATGTGTGTGTTTCTTAGAGACAGCTCACTAATACCTCCAGTGCTCCTAATCCAATCCATTGCAGCCACCCCCCCACACACTCACACACACACACACACACACACACACACACACACACACACACACACACACACACATACACACACACACACACACACACACGCACACACACACTCTCAAACACCCCTGCTGACACACACACTCCGGGGAGCGGCGAGGGCAGCGGTCAGATGAACACAACCTCTCTGGGGGGGGCGCTGGGCCAGGTAAGATAGCAGTGAGGCTGCTCTGCTACCACTGCTAACGCTAGATCTGCTAACGCTAGCACTAGCACTGCTAATGCGAGCGCAATGATTCATAGCACTTCTTACTACTTATACTAATCTAGTAAGAAGGAAGGTTAGGATTTCCCCGTTCCTGAAGCGTGGCTAACCAGAGCCTGCCAGCTCTGTGTCCCTGTATTGTGGCACCAGGTGACGCTAGCGTGTCCTGGAGGCTGGAGGGGTGGGGCTAACCGTAGCCTGCTAGCTCTGTGTCCCTGTGTTGTGGCGCCAGTAGACACTAGCGTGTCCTGGAGGCTGGAGGGGTGAGGCTAACCGTAGCCTGCTAGCTCTGTGTCCCTGTGTTGTGGCGCCAGGTGACGCTAGCGTGTCCTGGAGGCTGGAGGGGCGGGGCTAACCGTAGCCTGCTAGCTCTGTGTCCCTGTGTTGTGGCGCCAGGTGACGCTAGCGTGTCCTGGAGGCTGGAGGGGCGGGGCTAACCGTAGCCTGCTAGCTCTGTGTCCCTGTGTTGTGGCGCCAGGTGACGCTAGCGTGTCCTGGGGAACGGAGGGGTGGGGCTAACCGTAGCCTGCTAGCTCTGTGTCCCTGTGTTGTGGCACCAGGTGACGCTAGCGTGTCCTGGAGACTGGAGGGGCGGGGCTAACCGTAGCCTGCTAGCTCTGTGTCCCTGTATTGTGGCGCCAGGTGACGCTAGCGTGTCCTGGGGAACGGAGGGGTGGGGCTAACCGTAGCCTGCTAGCTCTGTGTCCCTGTATTGTGGCGCCAGGTGACGCTAGCGTGTCCTGGAGGCTGGAGGGGCGGGGCTAACCGTAGCCTGCTAGCTCTGTGTCCCTGTGTTGTGGCACCAGGTGACGCTAGCGTGTCCTGGAGACTGGAGGGGCGGGGCTAACCGTAGCCTGCTAGCTCTGTGTCCCTGTATTGTGGCGCCAGGTGACGCTAGCGTGTCCTGGGGAACGGAGGGGTGGGGCTAACCGTAGCCTGCTAGCTCTGTGTCCCTGTATTGTGGCGCCAGGTGACGCTAGCGTGTCCTGGAGACTGGAGGGGCGGGGCTAACCGTAGCCTGCTAGCTCTGTGTCCCTGTGTTGTGGCGCCAGGTGACGCTTGCGTGTCCTGGAGACTGGAGGGGCGGGGCTAACCGTAGCCTGCTAGCTCTGTGTCCCTGTGTTGTGGCGCCAGGTGACGCTAGCGTGTCCTGGAGACTGGAGGGGCGGGGCTACGACAGGCTGCTGCTCCTCCTGTCAGTCAGGACGGACGAGCTCCTTAGCCCCTCTGAGCCCCTCGCTCCGAGGGACCCCCCCCTGGTGGCCTGACCCCCCCTGGCGGCCTGACCCACCCTAGTGCCCCCCCCCCCCTCCCCGGTGAGATTTGACCCTAACTACGTTCACCTGAGCTGAGACGCTGCTCACTGCGGCACTGCAGAACCAGTTTAGACTGGTTCTGTCTGGACTACTTTCTGTGTGGACTGGGTTCTGTTTCGACTGGGTTCTGTGTGGACTGGGTTCTGTGTGGACTTGGTTCTGTCTAGACTGGGTTCTGCTGGGACTGGGTTCTGTCTAGACTGGGTTCTGCTGGGACTGGGTTCTGTCTAGACTGGGTTCTGCTGGGACTTGGTTCTGTCTGTCTAGACTGGGTTCTGCTGGGACTGGGTTCTGTCTAGACTGGGTTCTGCTGGGACTGGGTTCTGCTGGGACTTGGTTCTGTCTGTCTAGACTGGGTTCTGCTGGGACTGGGTTCTGTGTGTGGATGTGGGTTGTGTGTTCTGGTCTTTGTGTTCTCCTCCTTCCTCTCCTCCACTGGCTACGCCCCACAGACTTGTTGCTAGGAAACGTGTAACCAAGGTGATGGGAGAGACTGAGGAGCATCTCTGAGGATACACACACACACACAGCGGTGTGTGTGTGTGCGTGTGTGCGTTTGTCTATGTGTGTGCGTGTGTGTGTGTGTTGTGTGTGCGTCCCCTGGGTCGGCTCCTCAGTTCGGGGGGGGTTAGGACGTGCTTCATGAGGACGTAATGTTGTTTACCTACAGGTTGTCAAGGTAATCTGCCGACACAGTGACACACATCACGGTGTGTGTGTGTGTGTGTGTGTGTGTGTGTGTGTGTGTGTGTGTGTGTGGCTGTGGGGCTGTGGGCGTGGCCACCAGGGGGCTGTGGGCGTGGCCACCAGGGGGCTGTGGGCGTGGCCACCAGGGGGCTGTGGGCGTGGCCACCAGGGAGTTTGCAGTGTTGTGCGCGTGGCCACCAGGGTGTGTGGGTGGTGGGCGTGGTCACCGGGGGGAGTGGGGTGGTGGGCGTGGCCACCAGAGGGTGCTGTGGAGCTGTAGGAGCCAGGGGAGGGGAGGGGTGTTGAGGGAATGGAGCACACAGTTGATTATGAGTCCAAATCATAGCAGTTACTTGAGGAGGAAACAGGACTTCTTCTCATCATCGTCATTGTCTTCATCCTCTAACACATCTAATTAACCATTTCACAAGGAAACTAACAGAAACCCAAGGCAACAATATAGCAGTACCTGAGGATAGATATAGATATCTACTCATAGAATAGATGAATCCACTTTGGTTGGTTTCCTAATCCCCTGAAGAAAACAATTTGGTCCCAGCACACACACACACACACACACACACACACACACACACACACACACACACACACACACACACACACACACACACACACACACACACACACACAGCATCAGTAGCTCCATCACTGGACCACATACACCAGTCTGCAGTCTAAATCTTTTGGAAATCAGTGAAATCGAATAGAGGTCCCAATCTGACGTGGCCCTAGGATCTCAGCAGCTCGAGGTGCTGAAGTTCTGCTAGTTCTGGAGGTTCTGGAGGTTCTGCTAGTTCTGTAGGACACATCATCAGCCAGATCTCTTCGACAGACCGTACCAAGTCTGCCCTGAAAGCAGGGGTGCCTCCTGACGTCGATCTTTGTCTCCGTGGCGATGCGTCTCTCTGAGTGGTTCTGCCGGTCTCCTCAGTGATAGACCTCATATGAGAACCACTGGATTACACTGCAGTGACAACACATACCTCCTCGTCTCCCTGCTTGTTCCTCTCTCCCCCTCTCCCTCCCTCTCCCTCTCTCTCTCTCTCTCTCTCTCTCTCTCTCTCTCTCTCTCTCTCTCGCTCGCTGTTTTTTCTCATCTCATTGGTCTGAGCTCCCACACTAATGTGTTTCGACCAATCCCGTTCGTCTCCCTCTCTCTCCCCCGCTCTCTCTCTCCTTCTCCCGGATAGCCTCTGTATGTCAGAGGTATTGTTCCCGGTAGAGAGGGCTTAACGCAGACCCACACACACACTCACACACAAACACACACGCCAAAGACGCTCAGAGACACTCGCTGTGCTCCGCCGCGGGAAACTGCGTCGCGGTCGGAGGAAACGGACCAGGAACTCTCTCTCGCTCCCGATCGAACCTCCTCCGTCTCTCGCTCTGTCGAAGCACCGCTACAGCAACCGGCTGCCCTCAGGAGAGACGTCCTCTAAACCCAGGGGAAACGTCCTCTAGACCCAGGAGAGAGGTCCTCTAGACCCAGGAGAGACGTCCTCTAGAGCCAGGAGAGAGGTCCTCTAGACCTAGGAGAGACGTCCTCTAGACCCAGGAGAGAGGTCCTCTAGACCCAGGAGAGACGTCCTCTAGACCTCAAGGAGGGTCCAGTAGAGACCAGGAGGTCCATCGCGGGGGGGGGGGAACCATGGCGCACGCCGCAGCCCACCTGAAGAAGGCCCGGTCCGAGATGGAGCCGCCGGCGGACCTGAAGGCTCTGGAGAAGGCCAAGGAGAGGAGGAGGAGGTCCCGGGAACGGGCGGAGCGCAAACGCAAGGTAGCCCCCGGGAGGGGACCCCACCTCCACCTCCTCCACCGCCTCCTTCACCTACTCCACCTCCACCGCCTCCCCACCTCCTCCACCTCCACCGCCTCCCTCACCTCATCCACCTCCACCTCCGCCTCCACCTCCAGACCACCGCTCACCACGCTCATCCCATCTCCATCAACTCCCCCCTCCTCCTCCTCATCCCCGGGCAGCCCCCCCCCCGCCGCCGGAGGACAAAGACCCATCCGGACGCTGCCTCGGCTGTCGGTGCCGTTTCCATGCCAACGTCTTCACTCTCCTCCTCTCCCTGCCCCGGTTGTCGACTCCTCCCTCCAATCCACAGCAAAGTTCTGATGGCTTCCACTGAGCCGTGCCTTGGCCCAGCACTGTGTGTGCATCCTCCTCATGACCCTCCCTGGACACATCTCATTCAGCGCTAGAGGGTTAGGGTTAGGGTTAGCTAACCCTAACCCTAACCCTAACCCTCCTCATGACCCTCCCTGGACACATCTCATTCAGCGCTAGAGGCTAACCGTTGGTCATGGTCACACATCCTCTCCTCAGATCCTCTCCTCACATCCTCCCCACGTCCTCCCCTAAAACCCTCTCCTCACGTCCTCTCCTCACATCCTCCCCTCATGTCCTCTCCTCACACCCTCCCATCACATCTTCTCCTCACATCCTCCCCTCACACCCTCTCCTCAAGTCCTCTTCTCACGTCCTCTCTTTGCGTAATCTCCTCACGTCCTTTCCTCACGTCCTCCCCTCACATCCTCTCCTTGCATTCCATCCTCTATGTGTGCAGCTGTACTGTCTGACGTGTTTACAGCCCAATGTGTTGGGTGGAGCAACACCAGGAGTCTGTAGTGGGCTCTGCTAGAGCTAGTAGCTAGGAGCTAGGAACTAGGCTGAGAAGCTAGGCTGAGGAGCTAGGCTGGAGGAGCTAGGCTGAGGAGCTAGGAGCTAGGCTAGAGAGTTACATTCGGTCACATTGTGGTGTCTCGGTTTCTAACAAGGAGGTCTGATCAAAACCATATCACTTGTTTCTATTTTTGTGTGTCTTGGGTATGTGTGTGTGTTAGTCTGTGTGAGGCCAGTGTGGACATGTTTGTGTGTGTCAGTGTCCGTGTGTCCCAAGTGTTGCTGTGTGTGTCAATGTGTCTGTGTGTTTGTTTGTGTCCAGCGTTGCCATGTGTGTGTGTTATGTGTTATGTGTGTGTGTGTGGATGTGTGTGTGTGTGTATGTGTGTTAGGCCTCTCTGCGGACACAGTCAGTCACACAGCAGCACTATTCAACACACTCTTTATACTGCAGTGTCTGAGGCTTACAGACTGAACCCTGCAGCATCATGCGTCCCTAGAGCAGCCTTCACCTCTTAGGTATACACATACCTCTATATATATATAGAGGTATGTATACCTCTATATAGGTATACATATCTCTATGTATATAGAGGTATATACATATCTCTATGTATATAGAGGTATGTATATAGACAGAGATATACATACCTCTGTATACATAGAAGCATACATACCTCTACATACATAGAGGTGGGTATACCTCTGTATGCTTAATGGTGATGTGATAGTGTTAAGTGTAAAGTGTGTAAAGTGATGTGATAGTGTTAAGTGTAAAGTGTGTAAAGTGATGTGATAGTGTAAAGTGTAAAGTGTGTAAAGTGATGTGATAGTGTAAAGTGTAAAGTGTGTAAAGTGATGTGATAGTGTAAAGTGTAAAGTGATGTGATAGTGTAAAGTGTAAAGTGTGTAAAGTGATGTGATAGTGTAAAGTGTAAAGTGTGTAAAGTGATGGAACACCAGGGTCCTGCTGCTGTTGCCGGATGGCGTTGCTAGGGAGATTACCACTTGGGATTATTGGTGATCTCCCAGCAAAATCCGGCACTTTCTCTCTGGTGCTGGCCCACTTACAGTAGTGTGGCACGCACGCACGCACGCACACACACACACACACACACACACACACACACACACACACACAGGCACACACACACACACACACTCACACCACACGCACACACACACATTTTAACAATTTATTTAAGTCCACATAAAAGATAATTATTACAGGGACAAAAGTAGTTTAAGTGCAGTATAGTACATTGACAAAATCCTGTTTAAGTGGCAAGGGTAACAGCGTCTCCGCCATATACGGCGGCTGCCGATGATGGCAGAGACAGCACAGTACTTGGCCAGCTGTTTAGCCCCCTTTTGGCATCCCAAGATGTTGCAGCCCTCTCACAGCTAACCTATTAATGAACTCGGTCATAAAGGCTTCCTCTAGGTTGGGGGCAAAGGTGCAGCCACCTCAAGAACAAAAACCTCTTTAGACTCTTCATCAACAATCACAGTATCTGGTGTATTTGCAGACATAAGTGTTAAAGTGTCCGGGTTTATACAGAGGTTGAACATTGACACAGGAATCTTTGTAAATTTCCACCGGGGATGAAGAGTGGTTTGATATGTCCTTCACTGTAAGATTCAGTATTCGGTCATCAAGTATTCGGCTATGTATCTTCCTTGGTAGTCATGGCAGCCATTCCGGATCTGGGACAGGGTTTTGGTGGCTTGTTCTGTGGTGTGATGCAGACAGTGAGGAGCCTGAGTAGGAGGAAACCAGGTAGAAAGAGGCTTGTGGGAGGACTCTAGCTTTAACTGAAGTGTAACAAACCAGGTAGAAAGAGTCTGTTGGGAGGACTCTAGCTTTAACTGTAATGTAACAAACCAGGTAGAAAGAGGCTGGTGGCTGACTCTTTAGATGTAGTGTAACAATGTCCTCGTGAGCGCAGTGTTCCTCAGGAAGGAGTAAGAGATGGAATGATCGGCGGAGACATACACACATCACACAGATACACACACAAACATACACATACACAGACACACACAAACACACACATACAAACACACAAACACACGCACACACATACATCACAAACAGACATACACACACACACCCGCCCATGTGCATTATATTTGATTAAATGACAATCCATTACTGTGCTTGAATCAATGCTGAGTCAATTAGTTAAACTGTGTTTTAGACATGGAGGTCAGGAGGACTGATTGATGGGTTGTTGTTCAGCCAATCAGTAGCGAGGAATTCAAACAGGACTGGAGCTTGCTCCTCCCATACCTCATGGGTCTCAGGTTCATTTGTTGGATTCTGCTGATCCCTGGTCCAGGGGCAGGTCTTCACGCTAGACGTTCTCAGAGATTCTCAGTGGAATAAGTCCGATGAACATGAATATTTAATCATTTGGAAAAAAAATATTTTTGTTAAGCTCTTTAAGACTTAAAGCTGATTAAAAACTCAAACATGATATTGGCGACCGAAGCTGGGAGGCTTTTTCTACTGCAGACTGAACCCAACCCGCCCCTGGACCAGGACTGACCAGGACCAGGTCTGACCAGGACCAGGTCTGATCCACGCTGGACCAGGACTGAGCTGGTCTCAGAGCAGGTCCACGCTGGACCAGGACTGAGCTGGTCTCAGAGCAGGTCCACCCTGGACCAGGTCTGATCCACGCAGGACCAGGACTGAGGTGGTATCAGAGCAGGTCCACCCTGGACCAGGTCCACCCTGGACCAGGTCTGACCAGTCAGTGCGTCTTTATCTATTGGAAGTGAACACGACAAAACACCCCTGGAAACCGTTCAACACGGGAGCCTGAACTATGACCTTTGACCTCTCCATGAGTACGTAGCGTCATAACACAGTAACATCTGCGCTCGTTCGACGTCAACTAAAACACGCCTCAACAGACCGATAGAGCTCTGAGAAGAGATGTACCTGACCGTCCAGCAGTGGCAAGCCAGACTAGAGAGGTGATCGGTGATCTGGGCTCTGCTAGGTGATAGGTGAACTGGGTTATGATAGGTGATAGGTGATCTTGGCTCTGCTAGGTGATAGGTGTTCTGGGTTATGATAGGTGATAGGTGATATGGGCTCTGCTAGGTGATAGGTGATCTGGGTTATGATAGGTGATAGGTGATCTGGGTTATGATCGGTGATCTGGGTTATGATAGGTGATAGGTGAACTGGGTTATGATAGGTGATAGGTGAACTGGGTTATGATAGGTGATAGGTGATCTGGGCTCTGCTAGGTGATAGGTGATCTGGGTTATGATAGGTGATAGGTGATCTGGGTTATGATAGGTGAGAGGTGAACTGGGTTATGATAGGTGATAGGTGATCTGGGTTATGATAGGTGATAGGTGATCTGGGTTATGATAGGTGATAGGTGATCTGGAGGCAGAGAGCAGGTGGAGTAAAGAGCAGCATTGGAGCTTAACGGTCAATCTACTTCAAGTTGTTAATTGTACACAAGCATAGTTTGACAATTCCTAGTGTCATAATTATGGATTACCTGAATACCCTTAGTTAGGGAACCTGAATACTCTTAGTTTGGGTTCACGCGTTCCACCTTGAAACCTGATCTCTCCCTGCCCCCCTTCTGGGTGAGTCTCTCTCTCCCTCCTCCCCTTCTGGGTGAGTCTCTCCCTCCTCCCCCTCTGGGTGAGTCTCTCTCTCCCTCCCCCCCTTCTGGGTGAGTCTCTCTCTCCCTCCTCCCCCTCTGGGTGAGTCTCTCCCTCCTCCCCTTCTGGGTGAGTCTCTCTCTCCCCCTCTGGGTGAGTCTCTCCCTCCCCCTCCTCTCTGGGTGAGTCTCTCTCTCCCCCTCTGGGTGAGTCTCTCTCCCTCCTCCCCTCTGGGTGAGTCTCTCCCTCCTCCCCTTCTGGGTGAGTCTCTCTCTCCCCCTCTGGGTGAGTCTCTCCCTCCCCCTCCTCTCTGGGTGAGTCTCTCTCTCCCCCTCTGGGTGAGTCTCTCTCTCCCTCCTCCCCCTATTGGTGAGTCTCTCTCTCCCTCCTCCCCCTTCTGGGTGAGTCTCTCTCTCTCCCCCCCCCCCCCTCTGGGTGAGTCTCTCTCTCCCCCTCTGGATGAGTCTCTCTCTCCCCCAATGGGTGAGTCTCTCCCTCCCCCTCCTCTCGGGGTGAGTCTCCCCTCTGGGTGAGTCTCTCTCTCCCTCCTCCCCCCCTCTGAGTGAGTCTCTCTCTCCCCCTCTGGGTGAGTCTCTCTCTCCCTCCTCCCCCTCTGGGTGAGTCTCCCTCTCCCCCTCTGGGTGAGTCTCTCTCCCTCCTCCTCTCTGGGTGAGTCTCTCTCTCCCTCCTCCCCCTCTGGGTGAGTCTCTCTCCCTCCTCCCCTCTGGGTGAGTCTCTCTCTCCCCCTCTGGGTGAGTCTCTCTCTCCCCCCCCCCCTCTGGGTGAGTCCCTCTCCCACCCCCCAAGAACCAGGGCCTGTGTGTGTGTGTGTGTGTGTGTGTGTGTGTGTGTGTGTGTGTGTGTGTGTGTGTGTGTGTGTGTCAGACAGTCACAGTCTAACTGGGAATGTAAACAGTAGGGAGGCCTCATCAGGGCTCAAGACACATCCCATAATACCTCAACATCTGGCTCTGGTCATGTCTGCGGCAGTAACTTAGGCCCCGTCCACACGAAGCCGAAACGGGCGAAACCGTTCCGGTTTCGATCTATCCGGTTTCGGAGTATCTCCGTAAAGACGGAGTCAAGCGAAACCGGGTAGATCTGTAGAAACGCTGTCGAACACATGCCAGGCCCATAAGTGGCGCTGCTTCTGCTACAGAAATCCAGAAGAAAATTAAATAAGAAGAAGAGGCGAGCATGCGCATAAAGGCTGCCCCCCGAACCACTAACAACACAAACAAACAGTCAGTCAACAGTCTCAATAAATAATGGCTTAGCAACCCAACAAGGGACATGATCTGCTGCAGAACGGATTACAAGCCTGTAGTCCGCCATCATCTTTTTGTTGTGAGTTCTGAGACTCCGCGGGCTTAACAGTCATTGGCTAGAGGGTCGAGGGGTGGGGCGATGACGTCATTGTTTACGGTTTCAGTCGGTTTCAGGCGTCCACACGAATCCAAAACGAAACCGGGTAGATTTGAAACCACCTCCGAGGGTGGTTTCAGAAGTTTACGGTTTCGGTCAGCGGATTCACCGCCTTCGTGTGGACGGAGGGCCGAACCGTACAAGACCTTTGCGGTTTCGCCATGAAATCGGCTTCGTGTGGACGGGGCCTAAGAGACATCTTCCTACTATTGTCTCGTGAACTCTCCACACATTCACTTCCATATTCCTTCTGCAGGAATATTCATCGGTTTGGTTCAGGTTTAATAAGTATATAAATTTACTCTTACTTCAATAACAGCACAGGAGATGACCCTAGTAACCATAGCAACACAACCAACCCAGAACTGAGGCTTACATCTGTAGGGACTACCCCCCTCCCCTTCCCCCTTTCCCCTCCCCCCTCTCCCCTCCCCCTTCTCCCTCTCCCTCTCCCCCTCCCCCTTCTCCCCTATCCCCTCCCCCTTCTCCCTCTCCCCCCTCCCCCTCCTCCCCTATCCCCTTCCCCCTCCCCCTCCACTCAGCCATATGGTTTATGAGGGATTAGAGGCGTGTCCTGTCTACAGAGGCCCCGCCCCGTGCTGCAGATTATCAGAGCTCTCTGGACAGATTGGGGAGGAGAGGGGGAGGAGAGGGGAGGAGAGGAGGAGGAGAGGAGGAGGAGAGGAGAGGAGAGGAGGAGGAGAGGAGGAGGAGAGGAGGAGGAGAGGGGGAGGAGAGGAGGAGGAGAGGGGGAAGAGCAGAGGGAGAGGAGAGGGGAGGAGGAGGAGAGGAGAGGGGAGGAGGGGCGGAGGAGAGGAGGAGGAGAGGGGGAGGAGAGGGGAAGAGCAGAGGGAGAGGAGAGGGGAGGAGGAGGAGAGGAGAGGAGAGGGGGGAGGAGGGGCGGAGGATAGCGGAGGAGGGGAGAGGAGAGGAGTAGGCGGGAGGAGGGGGGAGGAGGGGAGAGGGGGAGTTGAAGAGGAAGGAAGGGGGGAGGGTTGCAGAGTGACATCACCGTAGCCGTCTGGACTGGTCATGTGACACACTGGTGACATCAGACGATTCTGGTCGTTTTCGAAATGTTCTTCTTCATGTTTCTGTCTCTTTGGTGTGCTCATATATCAGATCGCCGTATCTGATCCTATGTTACCATAGCAACCTCCCAAAATGTCATAAAGGTAGCGTGCAACGCCTGCTTAGGTGTGCCTGTAGCCTGTAGCATGTAGCACACAAGCACTCCAAATGAGGGGGTGAAGTTACACACACCACACACACACACACACACACACACACACACACACACACACAC
>NC_082398.1:18620-59501 GCF_031168955.1 Gadus macrocephalus
ACCCTAACCCTAACCCTAACCCTAACCTCCCTAACCCTAACCCTAACCCTAACCCTAACCCTAACCCTAACCCTAACCCTAACCCTAACCCTAACCCTAACCCTAACCCTAACCCTAACCCTAACCCTAACCCTAACCCTAACCCTAACCCTAACCCTAACCCTAACCCTAACCCTAACCCTAACCCTAACCCTAACCCTAACCCTAACCCTAACCCTAACCCTAACCCTAACCCTAACCCTAACCCTAACCCTAACCCTAACCCTAACCCTAACCCTAACCCTAACCCTAACCCTAACCCTAACCCTAACCCTAACCCTAACCCTAACCCTAACCCTAACCCTAACCCTAACCCTAACCCTAACCCTAACCCTAACCCTAACCCTAACCCTAACCCTAACCCTAACCCTAACCCTAACCCTAACCCTAACCCTAACCCTAACCCTAACCCTAACCCTAACCCTAACCCTAACCCTAACCCTAACCCTAACCCTAACCCTAACCCTAACCCTAACCCTAACCCTAACCCTAACCCTAACCCTAACCCTAACCCTAACCCTAACCCTAACCCTAACCCTAACCCTAACCCTAACCCTAACCCTAACCCTAACCCTAACCCTAACCCTAACCCTAACCCTAACCCTAACCCTAACCCTAACCCTAACCCTAACCCTAACCCTAACCCTAACCCTAACCCTAACCCTAACCCTAACCCTAACCCTAACCCTAACCCTAACCCTAACCCTAACCCTAACCCTAACCCTAACCCTAACCCTAACCCTAACCCTAACCCTAACCCTAACCCTAACCCTAACCCTAACCCTAACCCTAACCCTAACCCTAACCCTAACCCTAACCCTAACCCTAACCCTAACCCTAACCCTAACCCTAACCCTAACCCTAACCCTAACCCTAACCCTAACCCTAACCCTAACCCTAACCCTAACCCTAACCCTAACCCTAACCCTAACCCTAACCCTAACCCTAACCCTAACCCTAACCCTAACCCTAACCCTAACCCTAACCCTAACCCTAACCCTAACCCTAACCCTAACCCTAACCCTAACCCTAACCCTAACCCTAACCCTAACCCTAACCCTAACCCTAACCCTAACCCTAACCCTAACCCTAACCCTAACCCTAACCCTAACCCTAACCCTAACCCTAACCCTAACCCTAACCCTAACCCTAACCCTAACCCTAACCCTAACCCTAACCCTAACCCTAACCCTAACCCTAACCCTAACCCTAACCCTAACCCTAACCCTAACCCTAACCCTAACCCTAACCCTAACCCTAACCCTAACCCTAACCCTAACCCTAACCCTAACCCTAACCCTAACCCTAACCCTAACCCTAACCCTAACCCTAACCCTAACCCTAACCCTAACCCTAACCCTAACCCTAACCCTAACCCTAACCCTAACCCTAACCCTAACCCTAACCCTAACCCTAACCCTAACCCTAACCCTAACCCTAACCCTAACCCTAACCCTAACCCTAACCCTAACCCTAACCCTAACCCTAACCCTAACCCTAACCCTAACCCTAACCCTAACCCTAACCCTAACCCTAACCCTAACCCTAACCCTAACCCTAACCCTAACCCTAACCCTAACCCTAACCCTAACCCTAACCCTAACCCTAACCCTAACCCTAACCCTAACCCTAACCCTAACCCTAACCCTAACCCTAACCCTAACCCTAACCCTAACCCTAACCCTAACCCTAACCCTAACCCTAACCCTAACCCTAACCCTAACCCTAACCCTAACCCTAACCCTAACCCTAACCCTAACCCTAACCCTAACCCTAACCCTAACCCTAACCCTAACCCTAACCCTAACCCTAACCCTAACCCTAACCCTAACCCTAACCCTAACCCTAACCCTAACCCTAACCCTAACCCTAACCCTAACCCTAACCCTAACCCTAACCCTAACCCTAACCCTAACCCTAACCCTAACCCTAACCCTAACCCTAACCCTAACCCTAACCCTAACCCTAACCCTAACCCTAACCCTAACCCTAACCCTAACCCTAACCCTAACCCTAACCCTAACCCTAACCCTAACCCTAACCCTAACCCTAACCCTAACCCTAACCCTAACCCTAACCCTAACCCTAACCCTAACCCTAACCCTAACCCTAACCCTAACCCTAACCCTAACCCTAACCCTAACCCTAACCCTAACCCTAACCCTAACCCTAACCCTAACCCTAACCCTAACCCTAACCCTAACCCTAACCCTAACCCTAACCCTAACCCTAACCCTAACCCTAACCCTAACCCTAACCCTAACCCTAACCCTAACCCTAACCCTAACCCTAACCCTAACCCTAACCCTAACCCTAACCCTAACCCTAACCCTAACCCTAACCCTAACCCTAACCCTAACCCTAACCCTAACCCTAACCCTAACCCTAACCCTAACCCTAACCCTAACCCTAACCCTAACCCTAACCCTAACCCTAACCCTAACCCTAACCCTAACCCTAACCCTAACCCTAACCCTAACCCTAACCCTAACCCTAACCCTAACCCTAACCCTAACCCTAACCCTAACCCTAACCCTAACCCTAACCCTAACCCTAACCCTAACCCTAACCCTAACCCTAACCCTAACCCTAACCCTAACCCTAACCCTAACCCTAACCCTAACCCTAACCCTAACCCTAACCCTAACCCTAACCCTAACCCTAACCCTAACCCTAACCCTAACCCTAACCCTAACCCTAACCCTAACCCTAACCCTAACCCTAACCCTAACCCTAACCCTAACCCTAACCCTAACCCTAACCCTAACCCTAACCCTAACCCTAACCCTAACCCTAACCCTAACCCTAACCCTAACCCTAACCCTAACCCTAACCCTAACCCTAACCCTAACCCTAACCCTAACCCTAACCCTAACCCTAACCCTAACCCTAACCCTAACCCTAACCCTAACCCTAACCCTAACCCTAACCCTAACCCTAACCCTAACCCTAACCCTAACCCTAACCCTAACCCTAACCCTAACCCTAACCCTAACCCTAACCCTAACCCTAACCCTAACCCTAACCCTAACCCTAACCCTAACCCTAACCCTAACCCTAACCCTAACCCTAACCCTAACCCTAACCCTAACCCTAACCCTAACCCTAACCCTAACCCTAACCCTAACCCTAACCCTAACCCTAACCCTAACCCTAACCCTAACCCTAACCCTAACCCTAACCCTAACCCTAACCCTAACCCTAACCCTAACCCTAACCCTAACCCTAACCCTAACCCTAACCCTAACCCTAACCCTAACCCTAACCCTAACCCTAACCCTAACCCTAACCCTAACCCTAACCCTAACCCTAACCCTAACCCTAACCCTAACCCTAACCCTAACCCTAACCCTAACCCTAACCCTAACCCTAACCCTAACCCTAACCCTAACCCTAACCCTAACCCTAACCCTAACCCTAACCCTAACCCTAACCCTAACCCTAACCCTAACCCTAACCCTAACCCTAACCCTAACCCTAACCCTAACCCTAACCCTAACCCTAACCCTAACCCTAACCCTAACCCTAACCCTAACCCTAACCCTAACCCTAACCCTAACCCTAACCCTAACCCTAACCCTAACCCTAACCCTAACCCTAACCCTAACCCTAACCCTAACCCTAACCCTAACCCTAACCCTAACCCTAACCCTAACCCTAACCCTAACCCTAACCCTAACCCTAACCCTAACCCTAACCCTAACCCTAACCCTAACCCTAACCCTAACCCTAACCCTAACCCTAACCCTAACCCTAACCCTAACCCTAACCCTAACCCTAACCCTAACCCTAACCCTAACCCTAACCCTAACCCTAACCCTAACCCTAACCCTAACCCTAACCCTAACCCTAACCCTAACCCTAACCCTAACCCTAACCCTAACCCTAACCCTAACCCTAACCCTAACCCTAACCCTAACCCTAACCCTAACCCTAACCCTAACCCTAACCCTAACCCTAACCCTAACCCTAACCCTAACCCTAACCCTAACCCTAACCCTAACCCTAACCCTAACCCTAACCCTAACCCTAACCCTAACCCTAACCCTAACCCTAACCCTAACCCTAACCCTAACCCTAACCCTAACCCTAACCCTAACCCTAACCCTAACCCTAACCCTAACCCTAACCCTAACCCTAACCCTAACCCTAACCCTAACCCTAACCCTAACCCTAACCCTAACCCTAACCCTAACCCTAACCCTAACCCTAACCCTAACCCTAACCCTAACCCTAACCCTAACCCTAACCCTAACCCTAACCCTAACCCTAACCCTAACCCTAACCCTAACCCTAACCCTAACCCTAACCCTAACCCTAACCCTAACCCTAACCCTAACCCTAACCCTAACCCTAACCCTAACCCTAACCCTAACCCTAACCCTAACCCTAACCCTAACCCTAACCCTAACCCTAACCCTAACCCTAACCCTAACCCTAACCCTAACCCTAACCCTAACCCTAACCCTAACCCTAACCCTAACCCTAACCCTAACCCTAACCCTAACCCTAACCCTAACCCTAACCCTAACCCTAACCCTAACCCTAACCCTAACCCTAACCCTAACCCTAACCCTAACCCTAACCCTAACCCTAACCCTAACCCTAACCCTAACCCTAACCCTAACCCTAACCCTAACCCTAACCCTAACCCTAACCCTAACCCTAACCCTAACCCTAACCCTAACCCTAACCCTAACCCTAACCCTAACCCTAACCCTAACCCTAACCCTAACCCTAACCCTAACCCTAACCCTAACCCTAACCCTAACCCTAACCCTAACCCTAACCCTAACCCTAACCCTAACCCTAACCCTAACCCTAACCCTAACCCTAACCCTAACCCTAACCCTAACCCTAACCCTAACCCTAACCCTAACCCTAACCCTAACCCTAACCCTAACCCTAACCCTAACCCTAACCCTAACCCTAACCCTAACCCTAACCCTAACCCTAACCCTAACCCTAACCCTAACCCTAACCCTAACCCTAACCCTAACCCTAACCCTAACCCTAACCCTAACCCTAACCCTAACCCTAACCCTAACCCTAACCCTAACCCTAACCCTAACCCTAACCCTAACCCTAACCCTAACCCTAACCCTAACCCTAACCCTAACCCTAACCCTAACCCTAACCCTAACCCTAACCCTAACCCTAACCCTAACCCTAACCCTAACCCTAACCCTAACCCTAACCCTAACCCTAACCCTAACCCTAACCCTAACCCTAACCCTAACCCTAACCCTAACCCTAACCCTAACCCTAACCCTAACCCTAACCCTAACCCTAACCCTAACCCTAACCCTAACCCTAACCCTAACCCTAACCCTAACCCTAACCCTAACCCTAACCCTAACCCTAACCCTAACCCTAACCCTAACCCTAACCCTAACCCTAACCCTAACCCTAACCCTAACCCTAACCCTAACCCTAACCCTAACCCTAACCCTAACCCTAACCCTAACCCTAACCCTAACCCTAACCCTAACCCTAACCCTAACCCTAACCCTAACCCTAACCCTAACCCTAACCCTAACCCTAACCCTAACCCTAACCCTAACCCTAACCCTAACCCTAACCCTAACCCTAACCCTAACCCTAACCCTAACCCTAACCCTAACCCTAACCCTAACCCTAACCCTAACCCTAACCCTAACCCTAACCCTAACCCTAACCCTAACCCTAACCCTAACCCTAACCCTAACCCTAACCCTAACCCTAACCCTAACCCTAACCCTAACCCTAACCCTAACCCTAACCCTAACCCTAACCCTAACCCTAACCCTAACCCTAACCCTAACCCTAACCCTAACCCTAACCCTAACCCTAACCCTAACCCTAACCCTAACCCTAACCCTAACCCTAACCCTAACCCTAACCCTAACCCTAACCCTAACCCTAACCCTAACCCTAACCCTAACCCTAACCCTAACCCTAACCCTAACCCTAACCCTAACCCTAACCCTAACCCTAACCCTAACCCTAACCCTAACCCTAACCCTAACCCTAACCCTAACCCTAACCCTAACCCTAACCCTAACCCTAACCCTAACCCTAACCCTAACCCTAACCCTAACCCTAACCCTAACCCTAACCCTAACCCTAACCCTAACCCTAACCCTAACCCTAACCCTAACCCTAACCCTAACCCTAACCCTAACCCTAACCCTAACCCTAACCCTAACCCTAACCCTAACCCTAACCCTAACCCTAACCCTAACCCTAACCCTAACCCTAACCCTAACCCTAACCCTAACCCTAACCCTAACCCTAACCCTAACCCTAACCCTAACCCTAACCCTAACCCTAACCCTAACCCTAACCCTAACCCTAACCCTAACCCTAACCCTAACCCTAACCCTAACCCTAACCCTAACCCTAACCCTAACCCTAACCCTAACCCTAACCCTAACCCTAACCCTAACCCTAACCCTAACCCTAACCCTAACCCTAACCCTAACCCTAACCCTAACCCTAACCCTAACCCTAACCCTAACCCTAACCCTAACCCTAACCCTAACCCTAACCCTAACCCTAACCCTAACCCTAACCCTAACCCTAACCCTAACCCTAACCCTAACCCTAACCCTAACCCTAACCCTAACCCTAACCCTAACCCTAACCCTAACCCTAACCCTAACCCTAACCCTAACCCTAACCCTAACCCTAACCCTAACCCTAACCCTAACCCTAACCCTAACCCTAACCCTAACCCTAACCCTAACCCTAACCCTAACCCTAACCCTAACCCTAACCCTAACCCTAACCCTAACCCTAACCCTAACCCTAACCCTAACCCTAACCCTAACCCTAACCCTAACCCTAACCCTAACCCTAACCCTAACCCTAACCCTAACCCTAACCCTAACCCTAACCCTAACCCTAACCCTAACCCTAACCCTAACCCTAACCCTAACCCTAACCCTAACCCTAACCCTAACCCTAACCCTAACCCTAACCCTAACCCTAACCCTAACCCTAACCCTAACCCTAACCCTAACCCTAACCCTAACCCTAACCCTAACCCTAACCCTAACCCTAACCCTAACCCTAACCCTAACCCTAACCCTAACCCTAACCCTAACCCTAACCCTAACCCTAACCCTAACCCTAACCCTAACCCTAACCCTAACCCTAACCCTAACCCTAACCCTAACCCTAACCCTAACCCTAACCCTAACCCTAACCCTAACCCTAACCCTAACCCTAACCCTAACCCTAACCCTAACCCTAACCCTAACCCTAACCCTAACCCTAACCCTAACCCTAACCCTAACCCTAACCCTAACCCTAACCCTAACCCTAACCCTAACCCTAACCCTAACCCTAACCCTAACCCTAACCCTAACCCTAACCCTAACCCTAACCCTAACCCTAACCCTAACCCTAACCCTAACCCTAACCCTAACCCTAACCCTAACCCTAACCCTAACCCTAACCCTAACCCTAACCCTAACCCTAACCCTAACCCTAACCCTAACCCTAACCCTAACCCTAACCCTAACCCTAACCCTAACCCTAACCCTAACCCTAACCCTAACCCTAACCCTAACCCTAACCCTAACCCTAACCCTAACCCTAACCCTAACCCTAACCCTAACCCTAACCCTAACCCTAACCCTAACCCTAACCCTAACCCTAACCCTAACCCTAACCCTAACCCTAACCCTAACCCTAACCCTAACCCTAACCCTAACCCTAACCCTAACCCTAACCCTAACCCTAACCCTAACCCTAACCCTAACCCTAACCCTAACCCTAACCCTAACCCTAACCCTAACCCTAACCCTAACCCTAACCCTAACCCTAACCCTAACCCTAACCCTAACCCTAACCCTAACCCTAACCCTAACCCTAACCCTAACCCTAACCCTAACCCTAACCCTAACCCTAACCCTAACCCTAACCCTAACCCTAACCCTAACCCTAACCCTAACCCTAACCCTAACCCTAACCCTAACCCTAACCCTAACCCTAACCCTAACCCTAACCCTAACCCTAACCCTAACCCTAACCCTAACCCTAACCCTAACCCTAACCCTAACCCTAACCCTAACCCTAACCCTAACCCTAACCCTAACCCTAACCCTAACCCTAACCCTAACCCTAACCCTAACCCTAACCCTAACCCTAACCCTAACCCTAACCCTAACCCTAACCCTAACCCTAACCCTAACCCTAACCCTAACCCTAACCCTAACCCTAACCCTAACCCTAACCCTAACCCTAACCCTAACCCTAACCCTAACCCTAACCCTAACCCTAACCCTAACCCTAACCCTAACCCTAACCCTAACCCTAACCCTAACCCTAACCCTAACCCTAACCCTAACCCTAACCCTAACCCTAACCCTAACCCTAACCCTAACCCTAACCCTAACCCTAACCCTAACCCTAACCCTAACCCTAACCCTAACCCTAACCCTAACCCTAACCCTAACCCTAACCCTAACCCTAACCCTAACCCTAACCCTAACCCTAACCCTAACCCTAACCCTAACCCTAACCCTAACCCTAACCCTAACCCTAACCCTAACCCTAACCCTAACCCTAACCCTAACCCTAACCCTAACCCTAACCCTAACCCTAACCCTAACCCTAACCCTAACCCTAACCCTAACCCTAACCCTAACCCTAACCCTAACCCTAACCCTAACCCTAACCCTAACCCTAACCCTAACCCTAACCCTAACCCTAACCCTAACCCTAACCCTAACCCTAACCCTAACCCTAACCCTAACCCTAACCCTAACCCTAACCCTAACCCTAACCCTAACCCTAACCCTAACCCTAACCCTAACCCTAACCCTAACCCTAACCCTAACCCTAACCCTAACCCTAACCCTAACCCTAACCCTAACCCTAACCCTAACCCTAACCCTAACCCTAACCCTAACCCTAACCCTAACCCTAACCCTAACCCTAACCCTAACCCTAACCCTAACCCTAACCCTAACCCTAACCCTAACCCTAACCCTAACCCTAACCCTAACCCTAACCCTAACCCTAACCCTAACCCTAACCCTAACCCTAACCCTAACCCTAACCCTAACCCTAACCCTAACCCTAACCCTAACCCTAACCCTAACCCTAACCCTAACCCTAACCCTAACCCTAACCCTAACCCTAACCCTAACCCTAACCCTAACCCTAACCCTAACCCTAACCCTAACCCTAACCCTAACCCTAACCCTAACCCTAACCCTAACCCTAACCCTAACCCTAACCCTAACCCTAACCCTAACCCTAACCCTAACCCTAACCCTAACCCTAACCCTAACCCTAACCCTAACCCTAACCCTAACCCTAACCCTAACCCTAACCCTAACCCTAACCCTAACCCTAACCCTAACCCTAACCCTAACCCTAACCCTAACCCTAACCCTAACCCTAACCCTAACCCTAACCCTAACCCTAACCCTAACCCTAACCCTAACCCTAACCCTAACCCTAACCCTAACCCTAACCCTAACCCTAACCCTAACCCTAACCCTAACCCTAACCCTAACCCTAACCCTAACCCTAACCCTAACCCTAACCCTAACCCTAACCCTAACCCTAACCCTAACCCTAACCCTAACCCTAACCCTAACCCTAACCCTAACCCTAACCCTAACCCTAACCCTAACCCTAACCCTAACCCTAACCCTAACCCTAACCCTAACCCTAACCCTAACCCTAACCCTAACCCTAACCCTAACCCTAACCCTAACCCTAACCCTAACCCTAACCCTAACCCTAACCCTAACCCTAACCCTAACCCTAACCCTAACCCTAACCCTAACCCTAACCCTAACCCTAACCCTAACCCTAACCCTAACCCTAACCCTAACCCTAACCCTAACCCTAACCCTAACCCTAACCCTAACCCTAACCCTAACCCTAACCCTAACCCTAACCCTAACCCTAACCCTAACCCTAACCCTAACCCTAACCCTAACCCTAACCCTAACCCTAACCCTAACCCTAACCCTAACCCTAACCCTAACCCTAACCCTAACCCTAACCCTAACCCTAACCCTAACCCTAACCCTAACCCTAACCCTAACCCTAACCCTAACCCTAACCCTAACCCTAACCCTAACCCTAACCCTAACCCTAACCCTAACCCTAACCCTAACCCTAACCCTAACCCTAACCCTAACCCTAACCCTAACCCTAACCCTAACCCTAACCCTAACCCTAACCCTAACCCTAACCCTAACCCTAACCCTAACCCTAACCCTAACTCATTCGAATTAAAGGGTCAAAGCATATGAGGACATTAAGGCCATGAATAACAAGCGCCGGCCAGTGCCTTGCATCTCTATCCTAACTGCGAAGTCGTCGGACGACGTGGGGAGATTCATGAGTTAACCCTGACCCTGCAGTATGGAACCAGCCAGGCAGACTCGGGCCTGGTACCCAACGTCACCAACCACATGCCCTCTAGGCCGTGAGGGTAAGATGGACCATGCATCCACTCTCCTTTACCGGAGAGATTACCCCCACCCACAAACTGAAAATGTTGTTGTACTTGACTCGGGCAATGACAATAAAAGGCTTTCTATTCCTATTTTGAATGTCAAGTTGTTGTTTAGATTAGAAATCTAATTGATTTACTGTCTTTGTTTTTGCACTAGATGGCGCCATTGGGTTAGTATTACCAATACTTTCACAAAATAAAGGCGTATTATGCAACCATACAGAAATACCATACTGAGCAAGGTGTTTCAAAGTTGACATTAAATAAAAAATGAAATACTTCGATCAGTCTAATTGGTTTTATGTACTGACTAACCACACACCTCCGTCCTCCGTTCCTAGCCTACTCACCATCAGAAGAGCTGTAGGTGAGCGGTAGACAAAAGTCAACAGCCCCTGCAACCAAGAGACTCGCGTTTTACGTGCTTACAATGATTCCTACATTTCATCACGATAAACATAAGCATAAACCAACAGCAATATGACCCCGTAGCCTATAGCCTACGACATCACTCCTCATCATTTAAAGCAATACATTACATAGAAACAATGCTATGAATATATATCCATAAAACACGGGACTATACAACATATTAGGTGTAAAAGCAGTTAACAGAGAGCTACACGGTCCTTTTCAAAAGGGCAAGGGTGTAAGAACAGCCTACATATATGTAGGCTGTATATACACAGTATATTCAGATTCAGCCACATCAGTTCCAGCTAATAGCAGTTACCTTTGATGGAAATTATTAGACTGTTGGTGGGCTTTTCAACCACCACTCCGTACTTGGCAAAGTTTGTATGATTCGTATTGGCTATGATTCCTATTATTGAAATTCTTACTTTTATACAAACAGAATAATTGTAGCATTATTTTATTACAGATTTTATATTCTCAACTCTTTCAAATTTGGGTTAGTTTTGTTGTTTTTTTTTCAACATTCGAATAACCTTACATCATTATAAAAATCTCGCCGACGGCGGTGCCGGCCAAACAGGCCAACAACGGCGTCGGGAGCTCTCGGGGTTAGGGGTCTTGCTCAAGGACCCTCGACGATCGGCTAGGTTCTGAGCGAAGATCGAACTGGTAACCTTACGATTACCAGACGACCGCGCTACCACCTGAGCTAATTGCCGCCCCGAGATACAACGCAACATTTGGTAATTTTATCATCGTACTCAACAGCTCCTCCAGGATGCAGGATGTTTTACTCATCCTGCTCCGTTCCTGCAGCAAAAAGTAACAAAGTTATAACTCAGTTATTATTATCATATTATTGATCGAATGCCCATCCCTCAATGGGCATAACCCATGCCAATGCTTTTCCTGTACCGAATTGGACAGCGTTAATAAACTGCTGATGACAGTTGGTTAAGGCAGAAGAGCACTTGTGGTTTCGGGGACCGTCGTCTGCTGATTACTTCACACAATATCAGGCTGTACGCTTGAATGGGAGTAGATTGGCTGTACGTCGGAGAGTTGTGATTGGCTGTTTTACGCTACAGCTTTGGTTGTAGTCATATCAACCACATGTAACTAGACGCTGTGCGTCGGAGAGTGATCGGGCAGCAGCTATGGAAAGATTTTACGAAGAAATTACAAAATAGGGTTCACCACACCTTGACCAACACTAGCCCAAACCAGAGAGCAGAAAGGCAGTGATTCGGAAGGCATCAATAAAATACACAATAAAAGGTAAGTCACACAGTTTGAATTAACTTCACTTAACTTTAACTTTCAACAGTACTTCAAAATAAATGTAGTTTAGATGTAAGATAGAATAAAAGTGTTATCATACTACTGGGTATTAAAAGCCATCCTAAATAAGTCGGGTTTTAGCCTAGATTTCAAGAGGCCCAGGTCAGAAATATTAAAGTCCTGGCTGTGGCAGGTAGGCTATTTAACTTTCAACAGTACTTCAAAATAAAATGTATTGTAAAGCACATTTAAGAAACAACAACAGTTGACCAAAGTGCTAATAAAAAGAAAATACCAATAGAACAAGTAAATAATAAAACATTCATACATTTGAAAAGACGATAATAACAGTAACAAGAGTAATAATAATGACAGTAATAACAATGGTAACATTGGACAGACGTTGCCACAATGCAATAAATCAATGTACAAACAGGATCAAAAGACTAAAAGATGTGATAAAGATGAGGTAAAAGAAAGGTTATACTGAATTAAAGGCAATAGAGAAGAGATGAGTTTTAAGATTTGATTTTAAAATAGCTACAGAGGGGGACAATTTAATATGCAGTGGCAAGCTGTTCCATAGTTAAGGGGCAACAGAATACCTTGTGTGTCTGTTACAAACGTAACTTCTTGACACTATATCTGCACATCTTTGCTTGTTGCAGATGTCCCTCTTGCCTGTCCTCCAGCCCCTGCACGTCGAGAGGAGCATACACCCGTTTGTGCCCAGAGGACATTAATCCGTGAGAACTGTCACATGTTGGACTTTCAAATGTACTTTTGAGAATACTTTGGAAAATCTCATGAAACTGTGACAAAAACCCTATTTACTTTGACATAGGGTTTAGGTAGCTTCCCTTTCAAATCGAGTTTGTTTTGTTTAATTATTTTCGCCTTATTTCACTCCGAAGAGAAGCTTCATTTGTGTATCGTTTGTGTGCTAAGCAGCAATAAACTGCTTGTTATTTTGACTATGCGTGTGTGGACTCCTATTTATGCTAGGCAAAAAATGAACATTAAACATGAGAAGAATTGTGATTTTGCTTTCGGGTATGTGTATGTATGCACAAATACACACACACAGATAAGTGAAAAATATCTTAAAAGTATGTACAGGTCCTTCTCAAAAAATTAGCATATTGTGATAAAGTTCATTCTTTTCCATAATGTAATGATAAAAATTAAACTTTCATATATTTTAGATTCATTGCACACCAACTGAAATATTTCAGGTCTTTTATTGTTTTAATACTGATGATTTTGGCATACAGCTCATGAAAACCCAAAATTCCTATCTCAAAAAATTGGCATATTTCATCCGACCAATAAAAGAAAAGTGTTTTTAATGCAAAAAAAGTCAACCTTCAAATAATTATGTTCAGTTATGCACTCAATACTTGGTCGGGAATCCTTTTGCAGAAATGACTGCTTCAATGCGGCGTGGCATGGAGGCAATCAGCCTGTGGCACTGCTGAGGTCTTATGGAGGCCCAGGATGCTTCGATAGCGGCCTTAAGCTCATCCAGAGTGTTGGGTCTTGCGTCTCTCAACTTTCTCTTCACAATATCCCACAGATTCTCTATGGGGTTCAGGTCAGGAGAGTTGGCAGGCCAATTGAGCACAGTAATACCATGGTCAGTAAACCATTTACCAGTGGTTTTGGCACTGTGAGCAGGTGCCAGGTCGTGCTGAAAAATGAAATCTTCATCTCCATAAAGCTTTTCAGCAGATGGAAGCATGAAGTGCTCCAAAATCTCCTGGTAGCTAGCTGCATTGACCCTGCCCTTGATAAAACACAGTGGACCAACACCAGCAGCTGACATGGCACCCCAGACCATCACTGACTGTGGGTACTTGACACTGGACTTCAGGCATTTCCTTCTCCCCAGTCTTCCTCCAGACTCTGGCACTTTGATTTCCGAATGACATGCAAAATTTGCTTTCATCCGAAAAAAGTACTTTGGACCACTGAGCAACAGTCCAGTGCTGCTTCTCTGTAGCCCAGGTCAGGCGCTTCTGCCGCTGTTTCTGGTTCAAAAGTGGCTTGACCTGGGGAATGCGGCACCTGTAGCCCATTTCCTGCACACGCCTGTGCACGGTGGCTCTGGATGTTTCTACTCCAGACTCAGTCCACTGCTTCCGCAGGTCCCCCAAGGTCTGGAATCGGCCCTTCTCCACAATCTTCCTCAGGGTCCGGTCACCTCTTCTCGTCGTGCAGCGTTTTCTGCCACACTTTTTCTTTCCCACAGACTTCCCACTGAGGTGCCTTGATTGGGCACTCTGGGAACAGCCTATTCGTTCAGAAATTTCTTTCTATGTCTTACCCTCTTGCTTGAGGGTGTCAATGATGGCCTTCTGGACAGCAGTCAGGTCGGCAGTCTTACCCATGATTGCGGTTTTGAGTAATGAACCAGGCTGGGAGTTTTTAAAAGCCTCAGGAATCTTTTGCAGGTGTTTAGAGTTAATTCGTTGATTCAGATGATTAGGTTAATAGCTCGTTTAGAGAACCTTTTCATGATATGCTAATTTTTTGAGATAGGAATTTTGGGTTTTCATGAGCTGTATGCCAAAATCATCAGTATTAAAACAATAAAAGACCTGAAATATTTCAGTTGGTGTGCAATGAATCTAAAATATATGAAAGTTTAATTTTTATCATTACATTATGGAAAAGAATGAACTTTATCACAATATGCTAATTTTTTGAGAAGGACCTGTATATATATTTATCATATATTGTATTATATATATATACATATATATAGTCTAACAAACCGATTTTCAAACGGTTTGGTTTGTCCTAAACGTCAGAGATGTAGGTATGACAGTACATACTGAGGAATAATTGTTAGGTTCTAAGAAAAATAGAATAATGTTCTAAAATAGGTACAAGATTTCCCTTTACAAATATACATCAAGAAAGGCTGCATGTTGAAATCCCCACCCTGTACAGAGATGTATTTATGTAATTATAACCATGTGTTTTCACATGAAATGAACATTAAACAGAACAGATAGGTGCAATAAATACACACATGCACAAGGTATTCATATTATTTATGTTAAATCAATATATGGACTACTAAAACTCAGCAATCCATTGTGTTGGTAACTTCACTCAAATCTATCTACAGTCAAGTATGCATTTAGACAAATACGATAAAATATGAAGATCATTTGTGCAACCTTTGTGGCTGTTCAAGAGACACTGAAGGCATGATGCCACCATAGGTTTGCAGAGAACTATACACAATATGCACACTGAAGGCCGCTGAAACCGCTGTCCATCCTCACGGGAAGGGGGTATGAGGGCCGCTGAAACCCTAGTGTCCATCCTCACGGTTGGGGGAAGAGAGAGAGCAAAAATGGGCGGGCCCACAGAGAGACCCACCAGGGTCGTAACATTGGGCTAATGCCCTTTGAAAAGGACTGTTTTATTGAGCTTCTGTCACATGTTATTGCTCTGTAAGCTTAGTGTAGTCATTTTAGCGATGTGGTGTAGCCTTAGCTTAAAAAACAAGGGCACAACTAGTGTTAGCAGCGTGTGGTGGCTGTCTGCGTGTTGCCGATGTGCTCCCTGAGCACCAACACATCCTCTGTACAATGTACAAGACTTCTAGCAGTTTGATGGGCTGTGATGGTCTGAAGCTAGCTGATGCTCTGGTCCTTGATGGCAGAGGCAGCGTCTGTCACCAGGCTGGCACGGCAGACATCACAGGACAGCTTCTTCAGAGCCCGTCTCACCTCAAATCCTGAAATTTGGGTTAGTATAATATCATAACTTATAATAATATGCGTGGGGAAATTAAGGAGACATTTCTTTTTCTGGACTGTCAAGATTGTTCTCTCACAGAGTTGACTATTGGCATTATCGGTTATAGGCTAAATCGACTTATGGTCAGCCTTTACCTGAAATGTACACGAGAGAGTTGTCCACAAGACCATCGTAGCGGACGGGAAGGTAGCTGTGGTCATGTACTAGGGCAGGAATGTCGGCAAACGGGGATGGAAGATCTTCTCCTCCTGCTAGAGAGGACATATCTACAGCTGACAGGCTTGTAGAGGTGTCGATGACCGCTGATAGGGACTCTGTCTCATCCGGTGCAGTCACATTGCCTCTGCATGGTTTAACAACTCCACACTGGGCCATCAGCTTTCTGAAGATGTATTTGAACTGGCAAGCATTAGGGTTGTTATTCCAGCCACCTTTAAAAAACACAACATATACGAGTATATCACACAGATATTATATTTTACCAAAAATGGAAAAAAAACATATGGACCGAAAAACTTTGCTGAAACTTTGTCACTTAGTGTTGCGGCTGGTAAAAATAAATGTTGAAACATACCAGATGCTCTGATGGAGTTAAAGAGATGTTCCGGAGTCACGTGGGTACGTCGAGCAAGATGGCAGCTCAGTAAAGATCTCCGCTAGCCCACCAATATATTTACTTAATTATCATATATCATAGTCCACTCATTTTTTTAAAAACAGCTTCCTAAGTAACTCTGAGTTCACCTGAACCCGAATGGCTACTTCGAAATATTAAAAAAAAAAAATGGCTGCGGGCCGCAGGTCGACCAGGAATAGTTTGTCTCCAAATGACGATGTGGGAACTGCTAGCTAAACGCAACAGAGCGACCAAACTACACCGAACATGGATCATCTTTATGCCGAGATCGTCAAAATGAGCACCATGCTGCAGGGGATTGCAGGAGATATTTTAACAATCAAACACACAACCTCTGAGCTGAAGAACACGGTGGAAGGGATACAGGAAAAGCTGGAAGAAGCAGAGGGCCGTGTCCAACAGCTGGAGGACACGACCGAGTGCCTAATGAGCAACAGAGAGCACGATGAGAAAAAGATGGACGCTATGTGGAACCGCATGCAGGTGCTTGAAAATCACAGTAAGAGACATAATGTGCGACTGGTGGGGTTTAAAGAAACCTTCGAAACAAACGGCACTATGGAGAGTTGTGTAAAGAGAGTTCTGGGCGAGGGACTCGGGATTGAAGTTGGCGGTGAATTTGAAATCTCGCTCGCTCCCGTGCCCAATGATGGACAACCGCCCAGACCAGTGCTGATCAGATTCCTGCGACAGTCGGCAAGAGATAAAGTAGTGAGAGCGGCCAGAGAAAAGCGTGGGATCGAATGGGAAGGCATGAGACTGTCCGTGTTTACTGACATGACACAGGAGCTTGCAGAGAAAAGAAAAACTTTTACATCTGTGAAGAGGTCGCTGCAACGGCTCAACATGAGATACACGCTGGAGCATCCAGGGTCCCTGCAATTCCCATGGAAGGGGAGGAACCAGAGTTTCGCAAGCGCCAAGGAGGTAGAGCAGTTCATCAGGGCGAACTGCAATACAGATGGGTGAGCTAGCTGATAGGCCTATAAGGAAGACTGTCTTGGACAATATTCAGAAAAAAGAGGCTGATTTAAAAGTGGACTATGTGGACAAAGAGTTGGGTGGTTGAGCTTGATATTGTTCTGCCTGAGCAACAAAGCCAGGGAATGAGTCTCTACTGGTTAGGTGTACATACCCCACGGACCAAAAGGTTAGGTTTATTTTCTTTTTTGTTTTGATTTTTTGTTTTTTATGGCTGGAGAAAAGCCAGAGGTGTTAGGCGGGCCCTTCCTAAATTAAGGTTTTTTTCTCTATGTGTTAATGTTTTTAGAGATGTTAAGGTTCTGTATGTTCATGTTCTTGATCACCTGAAAAGAGCACAAATTGTTATTGTACGTGGATGATATTTTTATGCTGGTAAAAGACCCATTGAATACGACGCCCCACTTAATGGACACAAAAAAATCATATTCCAAATGATCAGGGTACAAGATTAATTGGACAAAGTCGGAATCCATGCCTATTACGGGATTACTCAATTCAAACTTGATGACAAACTTTGGTTTTAAATGGGTACCGTACCAAAAGGGATGAAATATTTGGGAATAAAACTAAGCCAGGTTGTGGAAGAAATGCCGGCATTAAACTTTGAAGCAGTACTACAAAAAATGAAAAATAATTTAGATAAATGGGGGAAAATTAATCTGACATTATGGGGAAAGGTTAATCTTATAAAAATTGTGATTTTGCCGCAATTCAATTATATACTCATGATGGTACCAGTAACTATATCCCCTCAGATTTTCAAACGATATGACATAATAATTGAAGACTTTTTATGGGGAAGGAAAAGACCCAGAATTAAGTTTATCAAAGTGTGCTCACTTAGAGACAAAGGCGGACTGGGATTGCCAGACCCAAGATTGTATTACATCTCTTTCTAAATGGCCAAAATAACCAGACATGGAATAAAGATAATACATTAGAAGATGGAGGATGGCAAACCCCTTTACCGAGGGGGTTTGCCATCCTCCATCTTGGGTTGCTATTGAATATAAGATGGCACTCCCTTTTTCACCTATAGATAGACTCTCCCAGTGTTCCCTTAATTTACCCAATCCTATCATGGCACACTTATGGTATAACTCAATGATTAAAATTGGAAGGACACCAGTATTTTGGAAGAAGTGGCATAGTAGTGGTATATGTAACATTGCTGATCTATGTGAAGATCATGTGTTTAGATCATACTCGGACTTGGTGAGAAAATATAAGCTCAAGAGAAAAGACAATTTTTGGAAGTACTTTCAAATCAGGAGCTGTATTACCTACAAGATTCAGTACAGAGATGGGAACCACATCATGGATTACTTCAAACTACCTGGGGAGTGCAATTGCCTAGCTATGACTGTTATAACCGAAAAGTAATATGGGAGAAAGATTTGGGATGTATAATGGAGGACAGTACATGGTTCTAAAATTATATCTGACACTGGAAAGTACCTAAGGGAAGCCAAAGGGAATTCACCCAATCTAAAATAATACACAGGTACTACTTTACACCATTCATTACTCCCATTTTATGAATGGGAGTAATGAATAACAATTTATGTTGGAAATGTCAGAAAGAAAGTGGTACTTTATCACCCTGTATTTGGCAATGCCCATCTATTCAGCCCTTTTGGAGATTTGTTTTGGAGTACCTTGGCAAATGGGCCGGGAGAAAAATACCAGTCTCTACAAGACTTTGCCTGCTAGGTGACAGAAGTCAACTATGTAACATGTCAAGTAAAGAGTTTTCTGTCATCATGGTTGGCAGGGTTAGGCGATTCTTAAACACTGGTAAACACCTACAACTCCAGGGTTTAAAGAATGGGCTAACGCCATGATAAAAACAGCCTCATATGAACACATGCTTAATAAGCTGAATACTATAAGCAAGGATAGAGCACCAGCATGGGCTAGTTTGGGGGGGGTAAAGCTGACTAGTTTGCATCCCTGACCTTAAATTCACCATCAATTCACACCGTAACATGCAGACCATGCAATACATGAACATAAAAGAGCATCTCATGAACTCGATGCAGACAGGACAGAACATTTTACAGGACAGAGCATCTCATGAACTTGATGCAGACAGGAGGACAGAGCATCTGAACATGATGCAGGAGACACAGAAGACTGTGGATAAACAAGAGAACAGAGCATCTGTTGAACTTGTATCATGGACTTGAGGGATGCACTGAAACCAGTAGAGTTTTACCTTAGATAATTTAATGATTTGTAAATTGACTACTTGTATAAATCTAACGAATAATAAAATAAACACTTATTTTCTAATTGAGCACACAATAATTTAATTAGAATTAAGAATTTGAACGGGGCGACTACAAATGGTGTAAGTGCATCACCAATTGACACTATTTTAAAAGACCTCTTTGTTCGGTAAAGGGTTTTGCCATCCTCCATCTTCAAAGTGAGCAAGTACCCCCTGGGTTTTATCAAGAACTCCCTGGTGCTTGTCCAATTCCTGGAACCAAGGGGGGCTTTGAACCCTTTGGCTCTGGGATTGCGACTGTTCAAGATGTCAAACAGCTTGTCTGTTATCTATAAACAAATATATAAATTAACTGAAAGCACTTAAATCATCACTATAACTTAGTGTCAACAGGTATCAGATAGTAAACACCCAAGTATGAGGCATAGTTAGATTTGTCTCCATTTTCTCAAAATACATTTAAAATGTATATTGCTGCTTTGCTTTAAACCTGTAAATAGGAGATGTAACAATAAGGGTGTTTTTCCAGGAAAGTTCTTGCATAGTGTTGAATTTGAGGAGGGTCATAATTATTGAATCGTTCCTGATGCCAAAATGTTCTGTTTTGGGGTAGCTGACCAACATATCAACTACAAAGGGAGGGTGGGTGTTAAAAGGGTTAAAAGGGGTTAAAGCAATTAATCACTCGAATGTTGGTAAGAAGTTAACAGTAGAATTTTGGGAAATGTTTTTGGTCAATGATGCAAATCCTAGCTGCATTACCTGAATTAATTCAGAAGTAGCCTCACAATCTTTGAACTCTGCATAGCCCACGTCCTGCAAGGTGCGGACCGCCACTGCCACAGAGTTACTCAAAGTCTGAGCAGCCAGGGAGACCTTGATTGACTTTATAAGGAGATAGGTGGAGCACATTAAAAAACACAATAAAGCCCTAGAGCCCATTTCTATTGCGGCCCTCTATACATAAATCATCATGCAAACATACCTTCATCTTCTGATTAGCAAAGTTCACATGCTTATCTGTGACTCGGTTGGCAGCATGTAGTCCACTTTTCTTTCGGACATTGTTCAGCTGAACTATGTACTTCCAATTGATACTGCCAGTTATGCTTCTAATTGGGCTGTAATTGGCCTGCAGAATCAGAATTATTTTCACCGCACACGTCAACTGTAAAGCACCATATTCTGCAGAATTATGTAAATAAAATCAAAATGTATAAAAATCCAAACAGTCAGAGAAAATAGTACCTGCAACATATTGCGTGTCAACTTCAGTATGTGGCAAGTGTCCATCATAGCAAAAACATTGTCATGGGTTACTGGATGTGGGAAATGGGTCTTCAAGGGCTTACAGGGGTCTGCTTTTAAATCGCACCCAAGTTGGGTGCACATACTAATATTTGTTGCATGACCATCCATTGTCATGCACACCACCCTTATCTGACGATGATGCAAGCTCTTCTAATGCATTTACACTTTCTGTGATTCTGGTGTGAGGGACTTGGTCAAATAATATACAATTGCAGCTTTCCAATAACCTTGAAGCCCAACCACCAAGAACCTAGGAAGCCATGTCAGTCTCATTCAGTGGATACCCCATGTCCAGATATCCAAACATTGTTTATTTCTGAGGATCATGTTGGACGTGTTTTTTGATGTACATGGCATCCAGCATCAGAGTGACACATCCGTATTTGACATCATCTTCCTGACGCCGTCCTTCCAGCATGTCCAACATCATTTTATTGAGACCAGGTCTGGCATCAAGAGAGCTCAGCCACCTTGTATAATTAAAAAGAAGATATTTAACCGCATAGCCATTTAACCACTAACACAAGCATCCCTATGGTGGACCCACTAAATAATATTGTCTGTAGTGCTTAATGTAATTCAGTGTAAAATTAGACATCATGAAGAATACCTCTGCAATGAACTGGGATGTGGCAGGTGAATGTGCAGAGTATCTCTCAAGTAGTGATATGCCTTTGGACCATGCAGATGGAGCGTAAGGGCAAAATCTCTCTGGGCCTTGGTGTACTCTACGCCCTGCCTCGACAGGAGATGAACTGGACGATCTGAAATTCAATTAGAAAAAGTAATTCAGTAGGTCTCCTTTTAATGATAACTAGGAAGTCAACAAATAACATAAAATACCCAAAATATTGGCCTGGCCTCCTGGGAACGTCTCGGGATCCCCCCGTCAGAGCTGGTCAATGTGGCCCGGGAAAGGGAAGTCTGGGGCCCCCTGCTTGAGCTGCTCCCCCCGCGACCCGACCCCGGATAAGCGGATGAAGATGAGATGATGATGACCCAAAATATTTAATGTGATATTTTTATTTTACCTGAGTAGAATTCAAGCTTGTCTTTCAGCTCTTCGTTGATGAGATTTTTCTCCTTCAGTTCCTCCATAACAGCCTGCAAGTTGTTCTTGGCCCTGTTTTCTCTCCTGAAGCCATTGATCTTCTCCCGCTGCAGTTTCCTCACTCTCGCTGAGGCTTCTTCAGGTTTGGCCTTCATAGCCGTAGGGCAAGCAGGCAATGCATACAAGTGGTCGTCAGTGGCCTGCCGCTTGCGGCTCAATCTCCTCTCTCCAGTAGCTCCCTGTTGTTTTGGCAAAATATACAAACATATAAATAATAGTAATACGGAAATGAATAACTTACTTTTTCAACAATTCAATATTCACTTTTGAATTCCTGATCCTGAATGAATTTTTAGGTTCGCCAATCCTCCAACAGAGAACACGACAGCATATTTTTAAGAGATTGTACAGGCTTCTCCCCTTATAAGGCGTTTTGTGGCTCTGGACAAAAATATAAAGGTTGCCTACCCCTGGGTGTAGTTTCAATGTTCACACATGTTTATTCATTTCAGTGTGTGAGTGACAGAGAAAGTGAGATAGCCAGTGGTTTTCAAACTTTTTACACGGACTACCACCTCAAATAATATTGGGCTCTTAGACTACTAACACCATCATAGACCTGGCTACCATCAAGATAAAGGATTTAATATAACAAGGCATATGATGCTCTAATTAGTTTGTGACATTCCAAATGCAAATACTCACAACATCAGGCATCAAGTCCATTGCCAGGTTGTCTTCCACTCTTTTAGCTGTGGTTGTGCTTCTTGTTGCTACCGACTAAAATAAACATAAGTAAAGAAGTTTTGAGTGTCTAAAATGTGCTGTAATAAACAACACATTATATAACTTGCAGAAACAAAAACTAAAGTGTGACATTTAATCACATATTTATATTGATATATCAATCTTATACACCTTAAATTATAGTGGGTCAATGATACACATACCCTTTGAAGATGAGCTGGAAAGTTGAAAAGGGTGGGCACAACACCATCTCTAAGCCGGACATTCTGCCCCATCCTGTCAAAGGGTTGGCACAACACCATCTCTAAGCCGGACATTCTGCCCCATCCTGTCAAAGGGTTGGCACAACACCATCTCTAAGCCGGACATTCTGCCCCATCCTGTCAAAGGGTTGGCACAACACCATCTCTAAGCCGGACATTCTGCCCCATCCTGTCAAAGGGTTGGCACAACACCATCTCTAAGCCGGACAGTCTGCCCCATCCTGTCAAAGGGTTGGCACAACACCATCTCTAAGCCGGACAGTCTGCCCCATCCTGTCAAAGGGTTGGCACAACACCATCTTTAAGCCGGACAGTCTGCCCCGTCCTGTCAAAGTCCTCCCTCCTGAAGTGGTCACTCCAGAGCAGTGTCCTGTCAGAGGCAGCAAAACAGTCACTTCTTAGGGCAATTTCCCACTATATCCTCATCACTCTGGCTTTGGGAAACATTAAAAAAGTGAGAAATGCACCCAGATATATGAATTATTGTCAACATTTTCAATCAGTATTTAAGTTTAACCACACTAAAAACAATAAAAAGGTGTCCAAAATTTCATTCAGTGATTGTGTTAACAAACATATTCTAAAAAGCCTTGTGTCAACAACAATCTAGCAATACTATTATGTCATAGTAGCCCCGCTGTTCCTGTGTAACAGGACCTGTATTGACTTCCACTAAGTAACTAACAATTATCCTAAAAATAAAAGTCAGAATATTGTAATATCCTACAGGTGAAAGGTGATCCTACAGGTGAAAGGTGATCCCACAGGTTCTCGTTTCGAGAGTTCGCAGATTAACGCATCCGTAGGCTGCACAAAAGTCTGGCATCTTCACTTGTCAGCAATTTCCTGCAGAATTCATAATGTAAGACAAACAAACCCGATTGGAAATCATGTGCAACTTCAGTTTAATCATGTTCAACTTAAATTATATTGAAAATAGCAATTCTGCCTCTCCCATCGATGTAAAATTACATAGTAGCCTACCCGTGATACACAACTAAGCTGCACGATGAAGTCGTTTTTCGAAGAGAAAAGCTGCAATTTAAACATGTTCAAGCATCCAGAATTATAACCACGTTAATAACGTTTGTAAGAAACCAAACCGTTTGTAAATCCGTCAAGATTTTAGCGAGATAAGAGCATTAGCGTTTGTGCAGATCACTGACTTACGTCCGCTACAACAGACTCCACCAGAAGGCTTTACTGTGGTAAAATGGCGGCCTATGGTGACGTTCTAGACGCCGCCGTAGGGTATCTAGTTAATATATATATCTATGGTCTCGCTGCCCTCGTTTATCAATCTCCCTCTCGCGTTCAACCAGGTGTGTCGCATTATTCACTAACTTTCTCCACCCCATAGTAGACTCCGTTCATCACAACACTCGCCCACCCCATCTTAATAGACTATTCAATAGATGCATCAACGTTAACATCAGCACAATACCCTGGACCCAACTGATTAACATGTAATATGTAAACATTATGTTATATATTAACAACATACTGTTAGAAAGAGCTTATGGTTAGGGATAGTGTTAGAAAGAGTTTAAGGTTAGGGCTAGGGTTAAAAAGAGTTTGTTACGGCTAGGGAGGGATTAAGATTAGGGCTAGGGTTAGGGAGAGATTAAGGTTAGGTTTAGGGAGAGGTTTAGGGCTAGGGTTAGGGAGAGATTAAGGTTAGGGTTAGGGAGAGGGTTAGGGCTAGGGTTAGGGAGAGAATAAGGTTAGGGTTAGAGAGAGGGATAGGGGATGGCAGAGGTAAAGGCTAGGGGGAGGGATAGGTTACGGGTTAGTTAATATTAGCCTTGATTCAGGCAGCAAAACACAAACATGAAAGTTAGGGTTAGTTAGTCAGTTAGTTTTCCTCAGCTGGTGTGTGTGTGTGTGTGTGTGTGTGTGTGTGTGTGTGTGTGTGTGTGTGTGTGTGTGTGTGGGGTTTAGGGTTAGGGGGGGGGGGTATGGGTGGGTGGGTGTGGGTGTGGAAATGGGTTTCTTAATATGCATCTTAGTAAGTGTGTCCCACACACACATTCTGGCAAAGAGGATGTTAGGGTTAAAGTTAATGGGGACAAGTGGGAGGGAAGTGAGAGAGGGGAGAGAGTCCAGCCTCCTTACAGCCTGGTGAAATAATCTGTTTCCCAGTGTGCTGGAGCCGGCCCGGAGGCTGCTAACCGTCTCTAAGACGGCAGGAGGGGCTGGAGGGGTGGCTGGGGTCACGCACAAGGCTGGTTCCTTTGTGGGTGATGCAGGTTCCGTAGATGTAAGGCTTCTGTTGTTAGCGTCATAGACCCCCCAAAGAAAATCTCACAGTAGTCTATGACTAATATATCGGCGGTAACCACTGTTTTTGGTTGCGAAATGGCTGAAGCTGGGCATTCCGTGGTATTGGATGTGTTTTAATAAAACTCATCCAATACTAGGAATGTCCGCTGGTGACGCCACTGAGGCTATAGTAGGCCAACAATGCTCTTAGCGTCCTACGAGTACCCCTGGAGTCCTCGTTAGCTACGAGCGTTTTCACGACGTTCGTTACCAACGATGCTTTCGGGAAACGGTGTGAAAGCTGTACGATGCTCGTACGACGCACTACACTATCAGGGCTAGTGGAAAATGTTTGAAAACGTTCAGGGTTAGTTTGAAAACGATGTTGTGTGCACAATGTTATTTTTGAAAAAGGAGGGGGGGAATGTTTGTTTCTAGAAATACCCTGCTATGTATAAACGTGGCCTTAAACATTGATGAACTTATGTACTTACAAACAAAGCTTCTCAAAAGCTTACACAGGCAGGTAGAGCAAAATGAACATAGATCCTGAACATGGCCGGCTTGACAAGTACAAGGCTGGCAAACTCTTCACCAATCAATAGAGCAATTAACATTTGACTTGAACAACCAATGAGAATGCAAACCTCTAAATTCACAGGAATAGGCTGCATTCTACTCAGTGGCCTACAAGAGGCTCAAGAACCCTTAAACAGAACGCATGTACCATTACACTCACCGCCTGGCATTGAACACATACCACTACGATACCGCTCGTCGTTTTGATCCCCACTCTCAACGGGAAGAGATGCTTTCAACTAGAGTGGGAAAGATGATGGAGGAGCTCTACCTTCCTAACGGATCTCCAGGGGACGGGAGGAGAGGTGGAGGTCCTGATGGAGGTCCTGATGGATAAGAGGTGGAGGTCCTGATGGAGGAGAGGTGGAGGTCCTGTTGGAGGAGAGTTGGAGGTCCTGACGAAGGAGAGGTGGATGTCCTGTTGGATGAGAGTTGGAGGTCCGGACGAAGGAGAGGTGGAGGTCCTGTTGGATGTGAGTTGGAGGTCCGGATGGAGGAGGAGCTCCACCTTCCTAAAGGTCCTCCAGGGGACGGGTTAGGCTCCTCCCACACGTGGGCTGCCAGGCTGCAGCCTGTCCCTTAAAGCGGCGCAGGAAGTGGCCCCTTCTCCTACCACTAAAGAGCTGTATATATATATATATATATATATATATATATATATATATATATATATATATGTATAAATACTGTGTCCAGCTCAACTAGGAGGTATAAATGAGCACCAGTTCAGTGTGTATCTGTGTGTTCATCATAGGCGCGTTCCAACTGAGGGACTTCTTGGAAAGCGGCACATTGTTTTGGCTCCCGCCTCAACCGTAAAAAAAAGCTCCTTCCCTGAGGCAGATAGTACCTGTGTAACTGTCTCAGAGACAGTCTGGACATTACAGAGATTTAAATATGTATTTACATTAATTGTTTAATTCATGATTTTATTATTTGTTGAATTCATGATTTAAGTTGTACTGTTAAAAATAGATATTGTGTCATTGCTTTGTGTTAAGAGTTAGTTTAAATATCTATCCCAGGGAATTATGGGAAAACGCGCCATCAGAGATATAAAACCAGTCACGGACTCATGGGTTTCAGAAGAAGATGGACTCTGTATTAGGTTTATGGCGCTAACGTTGTCACAGTGTTTTTTCTGTTTATTAAAGTTTACCGTTTTAGAGAGAGAGTTTAAAAGAAAATAAATATTCAAAAAGACATCAAGTTTAAAATAGATATCTTAAGTTAAGATGTCAGTTCACGGAGAAAAGTCAGAAGGTGATAAATTAGAAGATCCTCTCAAGAGTGGTGAACAGTGTTTACAACCTGATGCCACTTCAATAACAGTTGGCCCAGAGCAAAGAAAATCTAGTAGGGAAAGAAAATCAACCCCCAAAATGCTAGAACTAAAGGAACAAGAAATAGGTCAAAGGGAGCACAAATTCACCAAGCTATATGAATGCTGGAAAAGGGAAGTTAGGACGTGACAAACTTAAAAATGATTGCACTGAAGACGAGTTAGCCGACATGATGGATGCGGCAGAGGGACTTGAAAATCAAGTTAAAGATGCATATGAAAACATACGATTGCAATTAGCACCTCCTCATCAGATTCGAAGTAATATTGGTCTGTTGAAAGTGCGTATGAGTGAAGTGGGTCAAGAAGAGTTCAATGAAAAGGGTGAAAATGCTAGACTTCACATGGTGCTTGATAGAGAGTATGCACAGTCTATATTTGAGGCATCCGTGATCGACCGTACAGCCCCTAGCCTTAAGTCAAGCTGTTCATCAGAGCGGCAGAGCATCACCGTCAAAAGAGCAGAGTATGCTGCGCAGCTAGCCGCAAAAGAAGCAGAAGTACAAATGGAGGATGCAATAGCTGCTCAAAAACTAGAACTTAAAAGACTGGAAAATCAGAGAGATCTGCAAGTAATGGCGGCTAAACTTAGAGTGTACTCTGAAGCTGAAGGGAGCGAAACTCATGACAGAGGTAGAGTAGGGCAGGTTGAGACACCTACTGGTCCTTTAGTACCACCTGAAAACATAAAGAGAGAGCAAGCGTGCAATAATAACGTTGAACAAACGAACACTGTTAAATATGAAACACTGTTAGTACAAGCCCTACATGATTCAATGGTCCTCACTAGACTTCCTGCTCCCGAGCCCTCAATTTTCTCAGGGGATCCACTTAATTTCTTAGAGTGGAGTACGAGCTTTAAAACATTGATAGAGCGACGATGTACTAACGCAGCAGACATATTATTTTATCTGCAAAAGTACATTGGTGGTGAGGCACGTTCTGTGTTAGAAGGAACCTTCTTTAGAAAGGATGACAAAGCTTATGACCAAGCCTGGGAGACACTGCAAGCTCGCTACGGTCATCCCTTTGTAATTCAGCGTGCATTTAGAGAAAAGCTAAATCACTGGCCAAACATAGGCCCCAGAGATTCAGGAAAGCTAAGACAGTTCAGTGACTTCTTGTCAGCATGCAGCAAAGCCATGCCACATGTGAAGGGATTGCAGGTGCTGAACGATTGCGAGGCAAATCAGAAAATGCTTCAAAAGCTTCCAGATTGGATTACGTCTCGTTGGAATCGTCATGTAACAAAGCAACTACAACAAAGAGAAGAATATCCTACATTTAAAGAATTTGCTGAGTTCATGGTGCAGGAAGCAGAAATTGCCTGTAACCCCATGACATCACTTAATGCTTTAAAACATGTGGAAGAAAGGCCCTCTCGAGATATTAAGAGATATTAAGATATACAAGCTAATGCATTTATCACAGACATCAATGCAACAGATAGTGCCCAAAAGAACAGCTTTAATGAAAATAATGTGTCAAACACATCCTCCTACTCAATCAAATGCACATGCTGTGGTGAAGGTCATTCCATCCACAAATGCCAGAAGTTTGCCAGTAAGCCTGCAGAGGACAAGAGACAGGTCATATTTGCCAACAATCTCTGTTTTGGCTGCCTTAGAAAAGGGCATAGCTCGAAAGACTGCAAACAAAAGGCTACCTGTAAAATATGTAAGAAACATCATCCAACAGCACTACATGAAGACCGTCCACCAGCAGATAGAGTTCCAAATGTTTGGCAGGTTGAGGAGAAAACATCTTCCCTGTCTTGCTGTGTAGATAGAAGTGATGGTGGGAGCACATCTATGATAGTGCCCGTCTGGATTTCTTCAACGAAGACTCCTAAAACAGAGACTTGCATATGCCTTACTTGACACTCAGAGTAGTAACACCTTTGTAGATCAAGAGGTTTGCCAAATGCTAGGAGCAAGCTCAGAGCCAGTAAAGTTAAAGCTGAACACTATGATGGGAAAAGACTCCATTATTCAGAGTGCAAGAGTTAGCAGTCTTAGAGTAAGAGGGCTATCATCCAAAGATTGGATCAACTTGCCGCCTGCATATACTACAGATTTCATTCCCCTTGAGCGATCCCACATTCCCACACCAAAAACTGCTGAGAGGTGGAATCACCTGAAAGGAATGGCACAGGAAATACCAGAATTAATGGACTGCAAAGTGGGACTTCTCATAGGCTATGAATGTTCCAGAGCATTAGCTCCACGCTCAGTCATTACAGGAAGAGACGAAGAACCATATGCCATCAAAACCGACCTGGGCTGGAGTATTGTTTCGAAACTCATCTCGAGGTGCAAGGTCAACCGAGGTAACTGGCCTGTGTCACCGCATAGCAGTCAAAGAACTTCCACCATTGACACCAGCTACCGTAATCAAAGCCCTTGAGTTTGACTTCAGAGATAGTAACCACCGTGAAAAGAGCATATCACAAGATGATATACACTTCATGCAGTTGCTGAACAGGACGGTTCATCAAAACGCAGATGGGCACCTGGAGATGCCATTGCCCTTTGAGACACGCCCACAACTGCCAGAAAACAAGAGGCTAGCTCTGGTGCGGCTGAAGCACTTGAAAATAAAACTTGATAAAAACTCAAAATTCAAAGAAGACTACATTCGATTCATGGAGGGCCTATTCAATGATGGCGATGCGGAAAGGGCTGAAGATGAACTTGTGCCAGGAAATGTGTGGTATGTCCCACATCACGAGGTTTACCACCCAAGAGAGCCAAACAAAATAAGGGTGGTGTTTGACTGCTCTGCTAAGTACGAGAGCACAGCGTTGAACGATCACTTACTGACTGGACCTGATCTAGCAAATGGAATGACGGGTGTCCTCTGCAGGTTCCGCAGACATTCAGTTGCAGTCGTCTGTGATGTTGAAAAGATGTTTCATAGGTTTCATGTGAACCCTGATGACAGAGATTTCCTTTGTTTCCTTTGGTGGGAAGGTGGGGATACGAACGCAGAGCCAAAAGAGTTTCGAATGAAGGTACACCTCTTTGGAGCTGCTTCTTCACCTGGCTGTGCAAATTACGGAATGAAATATCTTGCCAGTCAGCATGAAAGGGAGTATCCTGCAGCTGCCGAGTTCATCAAGAAGAACTTTTATGTTGATGATGGCCTAGCCAGTGCGGAATCTGAGGATGCAGCCATCCAGTTAGTGAGAGAAGCACAAAGCCTGTGTGAAAAGGGAAAACTGCATCTCCATAAGTTCATTTCAAACAGCAGAGAAGTCTTAGAGTCAATCCCTGAAAGCAAACGGGCAGGTGGAGTTCATGATGTGGATCTCAGCCTCGGAGAGCTTCCCATGCAGACAGTATTTGGAGTAAGGTGGAGTGTAAGCAGTGACAATTTCTCCTTTAAAGTCAGCCTTGATGAAAAACCAGCGACACGCCGGGGAATCCTCTCCACTGTAGCCTCAGTTTTTGACCCCCTGGGCTTTCTGGCCCCCTTTCTGCTGCTGGGGAAGAAAATGGCTATGGCCAGGCCTCATATATCCGAGTTGTAGGTGAGAACAAAGTGCACTGCTCTTTAGTCATAGGTAAGGCTAGGGTCTCACCCCACGAAAATTGTAACCATACCTAGGCTAGAATTGACAGCTGCAGTGGTCTCCGCAATAGTCAGCAGCATGTTAAAAGAAGAGCTAGAGCTTCATGTGGACGAAGAATATTTCTGGACCGACTCCCAAGTGGTCTTGGGCTACATTAACAATGAAGCCTGTAGGTTCCATGTTTTTGTAGCAAATAGAGTAGAGAGAATCAGAGAACTAACTTACCCCTCCCAGTGGTACTACGTCAGCACTGATCAAAATCCAGCTGATCACGCCTCCAGAGGCCTCAGTGTGACCGAACTGATTAACTCAAACTGGCATGCTTGAGCGCTTTTCAAAATGGCATACTGCCTTAAACGTTGTAGCTTGGATCAAGCGCTTAGCAAAAAGAACCAAAGAGACCGGCCCAGTCAGTGTTGAAGAGAGAAGAAGTGCCAGTCTGGCGCTCATAAATCTGGCACAAAATCAGGCTTTCAAAGAGGAAATACAAATACTGAGCAAGGGCGAGCTATCATGTAGCCATCCGTTATATCAGCTTGACCCAGTGTTGCAAGATGGTGTCCTAAGGGTGGGTGGGAGACTAAAAAACGCTTCTTTACCTCTCGATCTGAAACATCCAGTCATTTTGCCAAGAGATGGAGTGATTACTCGCCTTATTTTGGATCACTGTCATGGAAACACACAACACCAGGGCAGAGGACTAACTCTAAATGAAGTCAGAGCTAATGGATACTGGATTGTCAGTGGCAGAAAAGTTGTGGCAAGCTACATCAAACAATGTGTCACATGTAGGAAAGCTTGCAGGCCAACAGAAACACAAAAGATGGCAGATCTACCCGAACATCGTGTTGACCCGTCTCCACCATTCTCTTACTGTGGAATGGACTGTTTTGGTCCATTTCATGTTAAACAAGGTCGTAAAGAGCATAAGAGATATGGCCTCATTTTCACTTGTCTGTCATCAAGAGCAATACATTTAGAGATGTTAGAGGACTTGACAACAGACTCTTTCATAAATGCCCTGCGATGTTTTATCGGTATTCGTGGAACAGTAAGACAAATCTTATCTGATCAGGGGACAAATTTTGTTGGAGCAAAAAATGAACTAGCAAAGGCTCTGCTGGAAGTAGACCAGGAGCGACTAGCTACTTACCTGGCTCAAAAGCAGTGTGAATTCATAATGAATGTGCCAAATGCCAGCCACATGGGAGGAGTATGGGAACGGCAAATTAGGACAGTAAGAAGCATCCTAAGCTCTGTTCTTTGACAGAGTAATGGCCGTTTGAACGACTTCTCTTTGAGAACATTCCTTTAAGAAGTAATGTCAATAGTAAATAGCCGTCCACTTACTACTGATAGCATAAACGATCCCAACGCTCTAGATCCACTTACCCCAAACCATCAGTGATTTGGGTAGACAACAAAATGACGTTATGTCTGTTAATAACATACAGCCGTCTGCTTTTATTTTGAATGTGTGAAGAATAAAACAACCAGAGAGCGCAGAAAGACAGCACTTTATTAGAATGCAGACGCTCAGTTACCACGAGTCGCACTGGGAGCACAGCGTCCCTCACCCAACTAGCAACGGAGAATTGCAAAAGAAAATGCATGATTTCGTTATCTTCCTTGGACTACAATAAATGTGGAAAATCGATTAAATAAAAAGTACCACAAAAGACTCCTGTTATTCTGACTTTTGTTCATATAAGCAAACATATAAAAAAATGATACACGGTTTATAATATAGGTTACATTTGAACATTTTAAAATAATTGCAATGGCAACATGACTCTGTATGCGTAGCACCAAGCAGTATTGTGATGAAATACAACTTCACCAGAGATACGAGATACCACGTTGAGCCACTAGAGGCAGTAGGGCCCTCCCAGCCCAGAGAACTACGTGTTGTTACGTTGAGCCACCACTAGAGGCAGTAGGGCCCTCCCAGCCCCCAGGAACTACGTGTTGTTACGTTGAGCCACCACTAGAGGCAGTAGGGCCCTCCCAGCCCCCAGGAACTACGTGTTGTTACGTTGAGCCACCACTAGAGGCAGTAGGGCCCTCCCAGCCCCCAGGAACTACGTGTTGGAGAAGCTCTTGAGGTTGTGATGGTCCACTGTTTCAGTGAATGAACCATGGGTCTTGTGGGTAAATAAGTGCAGGGAAACTTAATCCGTTCCACTGGTGAAAGGAATGAGAGGTGGATGACCGGCAGAGTCTGTAGGCCCACCATGACCTCCATGGGGAAGAAACACCAAGCAGCACACATCTGAGGCTCTGGACCCCGCTGCTGGATCTGGGGTCCCCGGGTTCCCCACTGCTGGCTCTGGGGCCCAGGGGTCCCCCTCTGCCTTCTGAGGCCAGGGGGGGTCCCCCTCTGCTGAGGCCAGGGGGGGGGGTCCCCCTCTGCCTTCTGAGGCCAGGGGGTCCCCCTCTGCTGCGGCCAGGGGGGGTCCCCATCTGCCTTCTGAGGCCAGGGGGGGGCGCCCCTCGACTGAGGCACCAGGGGGGGGGTCCCCCTCTGCTGCGGCCAGGGGGGGTCCCCCTCTGCTGCGGCCAGGGGGGGTCCCCCTCTGCTGCGGCCAGGGGGGGTCCCCATCTGCCTTCTGAGGCCAGGGGGGGCGCCCCTCGACTGAGGCAAGGGGGTCCCCCTCTGCCTTCTGAGGCCAGGGGGGGGCGCCCCTCTACTGAGGCAAGCGGGTCCCCCACTGCCTTCTGAGGCCAGGGGGGGGTCCCCCTCTGCTGCGGCCAGGGGGGGGTCCCCCTCTGCCTTCTGAGGCCAGGGGGGGACGCCCCTCTACTGAGGCCAGGGGGTCCCCCTCTACTGAGGCCAGGGGGTCCCCCTCTGCCTTCTGAGGCCAGGGGGGGGCGCCCCTCTACTGAGGCCAGGGGGGGGTCCCCTCTACTGAGGCCAGGGGGGGGTCCCCCTCTACTGAGGCCAGGGGGTCACCCTCTGCTGCGGCCAGGGGTTGGTCCCCCTCTGCCTTCTGAGGCCAGGGGGGGTCCCCCTCTGCCTGCCTCACTAGAGGGGGCTGTCCCCCTCTGGGCTCAGCAGGCAGGGGGGGCGCCCCTCTGCTGAGGCCAGGGGGGGATGGCCCCAGTGCCTCGGGGCCCCAGCTACTGGGTGGGGGTGCAGCGGTGGCTCTTGTAGGTGCCCAGGTGCCTGAAGCTGCGTCCGCAGTGCTGGCAGCAGTAGGGAGTAGCCCCGCTGTGGATCCTCTGGTGTGTGTACAGGTTCCCCAGCTCCTTGAAGCGCCGGCCGCACTGCTGGCAGGCGTAGGGGCTCTCCCCGGTGTGCACGCGCTGGTGCCGCTTCAGGCCCGACAGCACCGAGAAGCCCTTGCCGCACTGAGGGCAGGGGAAGGGGCTCTGGGCTCCGCTGTGGCCCAGCCGGTGGCTCTTCAGCCGGGCCGCGTGCCTGAAACGCTCGCCGCACTCGGGGCAGCTGAAGGGCTTCTCCCCCGTGTGGATGCGCTGGTGCTGCCGCAGGTTGCCCAGGTAGTTGAAGTGGCGGCCGCAGTCGCTGCACTCGTAGCCGCCATCCGTCTTCAGCTCCCGTCGGGCGGGCCCCCGGGCCCGAGCCCCGTCCGGCCCCGCCCCGTCCGGCCCCGCCTCGCCGGCCGGCCCCGGGACCCCCTCAACGGGCCGGGGGGCTGCCCTCCGGGGGTCCCCGCTGGGCTCCCCCAGCGCCGAGGCGGAGGTGGACTGGATGGCGTGCAGGGCCTGGGCGCCCGGAACGTCCGAGTGGATCAGCTTGAGGTGCTCCTCCAGGAACAGGGAGTCGGGGCAGAAGGTCCCACACAGCGGGCAGATGTAGTGGTGGCTGCTGAACTGTGGCCCTGCAGAGAGGAGAGGGGACCGGAGGTTAGACCGCCGGCAGCCAGAACTAAAGCAAGTGCTCTCTGTAGTACAGTATGTAGGGACCGTCTGCAAGTGCTCCCTATCGTAGAGGTTGTAGGGACCGTCTGCAAGTGCTCCCTATCGTAGAGGTTGTAGGGACCGTCAGCAGGTGCTCCCTATCGTAGAGGTTGTAGGGACCGTCTGCAAGTGCTCCCTATCGTAGAGGTTGTAGGGACCGTCTGCAAGTGCTCCCTATCGTAGAGGTTGTAGGGACCGTCTGCAAGTGCTTTCTATAGTAGAGTATGGGTTAGTAGAGGCCAGTTGTCCATCAGATGGTGGATGGATTGTGATCCAATCCCAACGCAGCCAGAATTCCTCCATATCCCCCCTGGCATATTATCCATTTGGGGCCGATCATACGTGTTTACATATTCAGACAAGACGTTGTGCCCCAAACGGCTAACAGAGTGAAGCATGGACCATACAGACGTTCATCTTCTTAATGTCTAGCCCTCTGTAATAACCAGTCCAACTTGTTTCAGTTCTATATTAACAAACCATATCCAGCTCAATTATCTCCCTTCACTTCCTTTCCAGTTCCACATTAAATCTATCATACATAGATAATCAAGCCATATGACATTAAACTCCATTGTGGGTTGTTTTCTCTCCTACAATAGGCTTGGCCGACATGGTGACTGAACTCCTCTGGACAGAGGATGCATCCTTACTGGTCCCTCCTCCTATAGGTGGCCTGCAGACTCTGAACTCCTAACAGGATGCAGAACCTCTTCCTGGTCCCTCCTCCTTAAGGCGGCCTGAAGTCTCTGAACTCCTAGTCTCGCAAAGCCAGACCAAACTACAGCAAGTAGAATGGTCTGGAACCACGCTACCTCGAGCCGTCTATCCGTGGGGAAACTGTTTTATTTCTTTAAACCAATCACAATCGTCTAGGGCGGGGCTAAGCCCGGGAAGCAGCAGCGGTGTCCATGCAGCATAGTGCCGGGGGGAAATGCCAGCAACCGGAAGGGGAGGAGTAGCGGTGAAATCCGACGCTAGGCAATAGACGCTGTCCACTTCCGTTCAGCCAGACTACTGAACTCCTAACTGGATGCAGAACGCTTGCTTAGATGCTCTCAAGGAACTAAAGGAAACGGGTCACATGATCTTAAGAACCTCTTCCGGAACCCTTGCCTCCACCAGAACAACGTTTCATTATGACAACGACCCAACAGCTTCTCTGGCCCGCAGAACCATACATTAATTTCAGGTGATTAAGTTGATACAAAAATATCAACGCTATAGATGAAGGCAAGTCATATCTAACCAGTGATGTGACGGTACCTCAGGAATAACCTTAACCCTAACCACTTCCCTCCTCCCCAATGGGTCACGTATAAAGCTGCATGGGTGACCTATTATGTTCTTACGTATCATGTTGAGTTGTGCGTCATGTTGTGCATTGTGTTGTGCATCGTGAGGTGTTGTGAATCATGTTGTAATATGTTGTGTTTTGCATTGTGTTGTGTTGTGTATTGTGCATCGTGTTGTGTTGTCTGTTGTGCATCGTGTTGTGTTGTGTTGCGCATCGTGTTGTGATGTGTTGTGCATCGTGATGTGTTGTGATATGTTGTGTATAATGTTGTGTTGTGATGCGTTGTGTTGTGTGTTGTGTAGTGTTGTGTGTTGTGCATCGTGTTGTGCAACTTGTCGTGTTGTGAATCGCGTTGTGTTGTGTGTTGTGCATCGTGTTGTGCATCTTGTTGTGTTGTGAATCGCGTTGTGTTGTGTGTTGTGTTTTATGTTGTGCATCGTGTTGTGATGTGTTGTGCATCGTGATGTGTCGTGTTGTGATATGTTGTGTGTTGTGTATCGTGTTGTGATATGTTGTGTGTTATGTTGTGATGTGTTGTGTGTTGTGCTGTGTGTTGTGTATAATGTTGTGTTGTGTTGTGTGTTATGTTGTGTTGTGTGTTGTGTATGGGGCTCATCACCCACCGGTCTCCAGGCGGTCTGCGTTGCCCGGCCCAGGGTCCCGGGGCCCGTCCCGCGGGGACTCAGGGGCCTCCATGTGGAACTCGGGGGGCTGGTGGAGGGCCAGGGGGGCCTGGCTCGGGGCCGGCTCCACGCTGTCCCCCTCACTAGCAGAGTGGTCCACCTCCTCCTCCGTCTCCTCTTCGGGACCCTGCTCGCACTTGGGTTCCCTCATTCCTGATACAACAGGAATTGTGTTAAATAAATATATATGTACAATATATATATATATATATATATATATATTGAATATATATACACATATATATATTGAATATATACACACACACACACACACACATATATAGATACATGCATATATAATCTCACAATATAGGTGATATGATGAACACAGACGATGAACTGGCAGAGCGGGTTGGCGCTTTAGTGATCTCATTGGAACCGTTTTAGACTGGTTTTAGAGTATGTTTACTAACCCTTCAGGTCAGCAGTGTACTCCATCCCCGCCATCCACTCGTAGTCGTAGATCCGTTTGCTGCCCGACGGCAACATGTTGAAGATGTCCTCGGCCGAGTCCGATTCCCCGTCCCCGGCCGCCGGGCCGGCCATCCCGCTGTCTGGCCACAGGCCGAGGGGGTCGGGCTGAGCCTCTCTGTCGGCCGCTGGGGGGTCGCTCTGGTGGTCGCCCTCCAGATCGCTACCTTTCGCATTTTTGTCCTTCATCAGGTAATCACAGATAGCGTTGATGTTCTCCTTCTTCACCCCGGGCTTCATCCTCCTCGGGTCGGGGACGCCGTGCTTCCTGAAGCCGAGCAGCGACGCCTCCACCGACAAGCCGCCCGGGAAAGGTTCTCTGCCGTCCCGCTGCACGGTCTCCAGCCTGGCCCTAAGGACCTCGATCTCGTCCGTCTTCTCCCGGAGCTCCAGCCTGAGGACGCGGATCCTCCCGCTCACCATCTTGCGGATCTCGGTGAGCGCCGTCTCCAGTACCAGCGCGACGTTCCTCCCCAGGTGCTCCGTGATGTCGCTCACCGAGCACAGCAGCTCCTCGTCGGTGTCCGACTCAAGGAAATCCCCGTGGCTGCGGGTCGCGGAGCCCGTGGGCCCGGGGGGGGCCGGGGGGGGCTGGGTCTCCATGAAGGCGGCGTGGAGGTCAGGCGACAGGCCGTCCGCGGAGCTATGAGTCCGTCTGCGGCTCATCGCGGGTCTGGAGGAGGTCTGCGGGGTGGAGGAGGCCAGAGGAGGTGTTGAGATGCTGAAGAATCCAGAAATAAACCAACGAGTTAAAGACTCTCTCTGGTCCCCGGCTGGAGGTGGCGCCCCCCGCCGGGCACTCCCGGTAAGGGAAGCATTCCCACTTCTCCTGGACTGGAGCGGAATGAGTAGGCCTACTGGTGTCCCAGTAGATCCTGGACGTGATACTGGTGTCCCAGTCGACCCAGGACGTGGTACTGGGAGTACCGCTGTCTGTCTGTGAACACTCACCGCCGCCCAATTATGAACATTGCATTTATTGATAGACACTGACTCCCGTGAGCCCATTGGTTGGTTATTTCCTAGTGGTTGTGGTAGTAGTACAACATCATCATTCAGAATATCTCCTTTTAAATAGGCTACAGAACACATGAAGCCGACCTCCAGACCTGTTTTAGTGATGAAGCTTATCTCTGATCTGTGTTGTTGGTGTAGTTGTCTCCAGACCTGTTTCAGATGTGATGAAGATGATCTCTGATCTGTGTTGTGGGTGTAGTCGGCCGTAGCGCCTCCAGATGGCGCCGTTCTTCAACACACAGCTGCAGTTCATTCACCTTCTGTTCGATGTTCTTTCAGGGATTTGGCCGTTGTACAACGATGAGGATATGATCACATTCCCATTTCTGCAAGATATTTCAGACCTTTATTTCCCCATAAGGTAAATGTTTGGTAAACCCTCGATAAGATGTGTAATTAATAATAATAATAATAATAATAATAATAAACTTGATTTGTATAGCACCTTTTATACACAGAATGCAGCTCAAAGTTCTTTACATTTCAAAAGATTCAACACAATCAGGAACATTTAACACCATTCTCTACTACCACTATAAGAAAAAAGAAAAAAAAAAGAATTACCCAACCCGTCCTCTGTTGCTAAAAGCTTTCATATATAGGTATGTTTTTAGATTTCTTTTTAAGATATCCATTGAGCTCGCCTGCTTGATGCATACATACATACATACATACATACATACATACATACATACATACATACATACATACATACATACATACATACATACATACATACATACATACATACATACATAGGCAGCTTCTCCGCTTTGCTTGTGGAGCACTTTGGGCACAGTTAAAGAATGGCGTTTGAAGATCTAAGGTTCCTTTTCGGTTTAGGATTTAAAAAGCTCAGAGATATATGAAGGTGCTATGCCATTTAGAGCTTTATAAGTAATCAACATAACCTTAAAATCAATTCCATAGGAGACGGGGAGCCAGTGCAATTAAGGTTAAATGACTAATTATTCGATTAAACACAATCCTTTTGACCCGTAGCTAGAGGATGCATCTGAAACGCTGACGCCTAATGTTCCTAGCAGACCTTTGAGAGTGTCTCCTAGCAACCAATGTTGTGAACATGGAGGGGCCCTGGTGGACGAGGCTGTTGCCACAGGGAGGAGGGGCTTAGAACGCTGTCTCCCCGTCCGTCCGTGTGTGTGTGTGTGTGTGTGTGTGTGTGTGTGTGTGTGTGTGTGTGTGTGTGTGTGTGTGTGTGGGTGTGTGTGTGTGTGTGTGTGTGTGTGTGTGTGTGTGTGTGTGTGTGTGTGTGTGTGTGTGTGTGTGTGTGTGTGTGTGTGTGTGTGTGTGTGTGTGTCCTTGTGTGTGAGATCTTGAATCATATCTCTGGAACTTGCTCCAGAAGGTCAGTGCAGAGGTCAGGGTAAGAGTCCAGGAGGAGAGGTAAGGGTTAGAGGTCAGAAGGACAGGCAAGGGTTACCTTCATTGTCACAGAAACATTCATAGACAGAGTTGAAATATTGAATGGAATAACATGAAACCTGTACCAAAACACTAGTGACAGAAGCCTTCTCAATGTACTAGTACTACGGATACTAGTATTCACTATTCAATACCCACATAATATACTGACACAACACTCTGAATACTAGTACTCACTATTCACTATCCACACTATAGTGAGACCACCCTCTAAATACTAGTACTCACTATTCACTACCTACAGTATAGTGAGACCACCCTCTAAATACTAGTACTCACTATTCACTACCTACAGTATAGTGAGACCAGCCTCTGAATACTAGTACTCACCATTCACTATCCACACTATAGTGACACAACCCTCTGAATACTAGTACTCACTATTCACTACCTACAGTATAGTGAGACCACCCTCTGAATACTAGTACTCACTATTCACTATCCACACTATAGTGAGACCACCCTCTAAATACTAGTACTCACTATTCACTACCTACAGTATAGTATTAGTGACACAACCCTCTGAATACTAGTACTCACTATTCACTACCTACAGTATAGTGAGACCGCCCTCTGAATACTAGTACTCACTATTCACTACCTACAGTATAGTGAGACCACCCTCTAAATACTAGTACTCACTATTCACTACCTACAGTATAGTATTAGTGACACAACCCTCTGAATACTAGTACTCACTATTCACTACCTACAGTATAGTGAGACCACCCTCTAAATACTAGTACTCACTATTCACTACCTACAGCATGGTGAGACCACCCTCTAAATACTAGTACTCACTATTCACTACCTACAGTATAGTGAGACCACCCTCTGAATACTAGTACTCACCATTCACTATCCACACTATAGTGACACAACCCTCTGAATACTAGTACTCACTATTCACTACCTACAGTATAGTGAGACCACCCTCTAAATACTAGTACTCACTATTCACTACCTACACTATAGTGAGACCACCCTCTGAATACTAGTACTCACTATTCACTACCTACAGTATAGTGAGACCACCCTCTAAATACTAGTACTCACTATTCACTACCTACAGTATAGTGAG
>NC_082398.1:59601-169601 GCF_031168955.1 Gadus macrocephalus
GATGTGGATGTTTCAGACAACCGGATGTGGATGTTTTAGACAACAGGATGTGGATGTTTTAGACAACAGGATGTGGATGTTTCAGACAACAGGATGTGGATGTTTTAGACAACAGGATGTGGATGTTTCAGACAACAGGATGTGGATGTTTTGGACAACAGGATGTGGATGTTTCAGACAGCAGAATGTGGATGTTTTAGACAACAGGATGTGGATGTTTCAGACAACAGGATGTGGACGTTTGAGGCTGTTCTCCGCTCATCTACTCCATTCTTCTGATCCACTCTGAGGTCTGAGGGTTAGGGTGAGGGGCCGCTGGTTAGGGTTAGGGTTAGGGTGAGGGTAGGGTTAGGGTTAGGGTTAGGGTTAGGGTTAGGGTTAGGGTTAGGGTTAGGGTGAGGGGCCGAGGGTCAGGGTTAGGGTGAGGTTAGGGTTAGGGTGAGGGTTAGGGTGAGGTTAGGGTTAGGGTGAGGGTTAGGGTGAGGGGCCGCTGGTTAGGGTTAGGGTTAGGGTTAGGGTTAGGGTTAGGGTTAGGGTGAGGTTAGGGTTAGGGTGAGGGTGAGGTTAGGGTTAGGGTTAGGGTTAGGGTGAGGTTAGGGTGAGGTTAGGGTGAGGGTGAGGGTTAGGGTGAGGTTAGGGTGAGGGGCCGCTGGTCGGTCAGGAGGGGGGGAGCCAGCGCCGCTACTCTATCAGAGTCACGGCACAACGTTATACAAGGATTATCCTCGGAAAATAAAGCCTTGCACATTCACAAGACACACACACACACACACACACACACAACTCCCCCCCCCCCACACACACACACACACACACACACACACACAACCCCCCCCCCCCCCCACACACACACACACACACACACACAACCCCCCCCCCCCCCCACACACACACACACACACACACACACACATCTCACTCACACACACACACAGAAACACGAACACACACTCAATCTCACTCACGCACACAGAAACACACGCACAATTTGTAAATATTCTGCCGACGTTACCATCTCAACGAATAGCACAGAGCAGCCCTGTTGTCATGGTTACCTGATGAGCAAGAGCAGCAGCCATCTGGGTTAGGGTAACCGAGAGTGGCGTGGTGGCTGCCACCCTCCCTCCTATTGGCCGAGCTCTACGGGATCTGCATTATTGATCAGCTTCCTCACATACAACCCTCAGTCATTTTTCACGTTCACCCATTTCTGGTTTCACACTTATTCTTGTTTAGCCCCCATTGAGCTCCAGATAGCATGTAGCTCTAGGTAGTGCTTTGCTCTAGGTAGCATTTAGCTCCAGATAGCATCTAGCTCTAGGTAGTGCTTTTCTCTACGGAGCATTTAGCTCCAGATAGCATGTAGCTTTAAGTAGCTAGGTTTCCACTCTTCTATATATGGTCGTCATCAGATCAAATGATTTGCCGGATCTTTCCCATCTCCTCGGGAGAGGAGTGAACATGATGTTCCTAATTTTAAACCTCTGTAACATCATTTTCAGCTCAAACCATTCAATGATTTCTTTCCCCTTGCTCCCATCGAAAGCAGGCCTGATGTAGCCCGTGTGTTGACTAATACCTGGTGTTGAACGCCCATGAGGAATCAAACATCAGACCAGGAGGTGTGGGGTTAGGGTTAGGGTCAGGGTATGGGTTAGGGTTAACCCTAATCCTAACTCTAACCCTTCAGGAGGCTCTAAAACAGGACTTCTGACTTGGTTCAGTGGATTTAGATGTGCACTTTGGTGGTTTGTTTGGCAGTGTTGCAGACAGCAGCCTAGAGCGTTAGGTAGCAGATTTCTGAGGTAATGATGAACACAGAGTCACACAGAACTCCTCGGCAGCAGCTGTGGCAGAGCTTCATCCTCACATTCTTCTTCACTCTATTAAACCCTGCCCTACCATAAGGCTACTGTCGGTGGTGGGTACGCAAGCCAGATTTAGCGTAACCAAGCTTTCACGCTCCTACCTGCACCATTCCGCACTGAACCGTTCCAAAGCACGCATTACACTGAGTGAGTTTTAGAAGTCCATGCACTGGAGTCGCTGAGTGGCTTGCACTCCGCTGGAACGTGTTACCTTCATCAGAAACCTGGCACATGGCCTCAGTGTGTGAGAATGCAGCGGATTGGGTTAGCTGGATGAGCATGGTGATGTTAGGGACGCTGTGTCTCTATTGGACGGAGGCTGCAAACCGTGTCAGGTATTGGAAAGACACAGAGAACTGCTGAATCATTCTGCGTCCTCCTGAATGCGTTAGAACACACACAGGGCTGCTGGAATGCATCACAAGATATCCACACAGCATTTTGAATTGATCCATGATATTGTTGTGTTTCATGAATTCAACCAGACAAGTGGTTCATTTGTTATGGTTAGTGTCGCAGCAGACAAACCTTTGAAATAAGAAGATCTATGAACACTGCACATCCTGCTCCTGTTTGAGACCTCAGCTCACTGGGGAATGAATGGTGAAGCTAACAATACATCCCAGTGATTTGGCTCCCCCTTTTGCCTCCTGTGTCTCCTCATCTAGTCGGACAGCAACACCAGCTTCCTGCGAGCAGCGAGAGCCGGCAACGTAGACAAGGTTCTGGAATATTTGAAGGGAGGCGTGGACATCAGCACCTGCAACCAGGTAGGAAAACCCCCATCCTCTCCCAGGGCAGGGTGGAGGAGGAGGTGGATTTACCTATTTATCAATTCTCTCTACTTAAAGGTTGGGTATGGAATTCTCTTTTTTGGCCATTTTTGCAAAATTACTTGAAATCCTAATCATAACCCAATTACAGCCACTGAGTTAGAACTTAGAAGTACTGACATGAAAATTAAACAAGTCAATCATCTGTGGAACGGGCGCCTGCCCGCCAGCAGATTTCAAAATCTGCTGGCGTTTCGCAAATCCCATACCCAACCTTTAATGTTTCTTCTGATCCATGGAGATCTCAAAGAGTGGGACGAGGACGAGGACGAGTCCCACTCGAGGTTATATGCAGACTTTGGGGTTCCCACCCGCAACCTTTCAGCTTTGAACCCACCCCCCCTACCCGGGTTAGGGTTAGCTAACACTAACACTAACCCTAACCCTACCTGGGCCGTCCTACCCGGTCAGGCATGTCAGACCCCAGGTCGGACCGTCATGTGGGACATGGGGAGGAAGAATGGAGAACCTTTCAGAACATCTTCTGCATGTTATCCCACAGCAACGCTGCCCTCCTATTGGTGGATAGTTGAGAGGACATAGAGGAGCAGGGCTATTTAAAGCCCACCAGCATGTTAGCTAACTCTGTGTAGCCGGCCAGGGGCTGTAAATAGCATCACCCTGGCAACGCTGGTGTTAAAGCAACAGTCACATGGTGTACTTGACTGTTCATCTATTAATAGACCTGCTCACCCGGCAGCAACAGTGGTTCGCAGGGTAAACCTTCTGGAGGCCTCGGTCTCACTGGGGGCTTTTTAAAGGGGAGACACTTATTACAATTAAATAATTAAAGGTATGACCGTTAAACTAGCATTAGACTGGATGGAGGAGATCAGAGGGAGGAGGTCCTGATGAGGGGAGGAGGAGGAGGAGGAAGAGGAGGAGGTGAGGGAGGAGGAGGAGGGGGAGGAGGAAGAGGAGGAGGAGGAGGAGAGGGAGGAGGAGAAGAAGGAGGAGGAGGTCCTCCTGATGAGGGGGGGAGGAGGAGAGGGAGGAGGAGGAGAGAGGGGAGGAGGAGAGGGAGGAGGAGAGAGGAGAGGAGGAGGAGGAGGAGGAGAGGGAGGAGGAGGAGGGGGAGGAGGTCCTGATGAGGGGAGGAGGAGGAGAGAGACGAGGAGGAGAAGGAGGAGGAGGAGGAGAGGGAGGAGGGGGAGGAAGAGGAGATGGAGGAGGAGGAGGGGGAGGAGGTCCTGATGAGGGGAGGAGGAGGAAGGGGGAGGAGGAGAGAGAGGAGGAGGAGGGGGAGGAGGGGGAGGAGGAGGAGAGACAGGAGGGGGAGGAGGAGGAGGAGGAGGAGGAGGAGGAGAAGAGGGACGAGGAGACCCAACTCATCTGTGGACGCAGAGCGGCCATCTTGATGATCCCGTGGGAGGGGCTTTGGCCGTGGTGATTTTGCGTGGCTCGTGTTTGTATTCAACATCCCTTTGGTTCCTGGCGGCTGTCTGTGGACATCTCTGTTGGAGTAGGAGAATACGAGACACCAGCTCTATAACTACACAAAGCTCTCACACAAGACTCCCTCACAGCTTCGTGCTGGAATCACTGTGAATCACACACATTCCCGATCAGTAGAGTGATGGGGCCTGTTGAAGGTGCATATGGGTACAGTATATTACGTCTGAACCCATTCATCCCTGCTGCGGAAAAGCCCATCCCAAGGTAGTGGTGTGTTGGGCATGATCCTCCTCTCATCCACCCTTAAACCACCAGAGCTCTCCACAGCGTCCCAGACAGATTTAATCCTGCCTGAGTGATATTGAAATAGGAATGATTTTCCTCTGAAAGCCGCCAGTCCGGTGTGTTGCAACAAACAAACGGATGACAACGCGGTCGTGATCCTACTGTACGCTGCCTACCGACCCTGTAGAGGGGATCTGACCCTATGGAGGGGATCTGACCCTGTAGAGGGGATCTGACCCTGTAGAGGGGATCTGACCCTATGGAGGGGATCTGACCCTGTAGAGGGGATCTGACCCTGTAGAGGGGATCTGACCCTATGGAGGTGATCTGACCCTGTAGAGGGGATCTGACCCTATGGAGGGGATCTGACCCTGTAGAGGGGATCTGACCCTGTAGAGGGGATCTGACCCTATGGAGGGGATCTGACCCTGTGGAGGGGATCTGACCCTGTAGAGGGGATCTGACCCTATGGAGGGGATCTGACCCTGTGGAGGGGATCTGACCCTGTAGAGGGGGTCTGACCCTATGGAGGGGATCTGACCCTGTGGAGGGGATCTGACCCTGTAGAGGGGATCTGACCCTATGGCGGGGATCTGACCCCGTAGAGGGGATCTGACCCTATGGAGGGGATCTGACCCTGTAGAGGGGAACTGACCCTATAGAGGGGATCTGACCCTATGGCGGGGATCTGACCCTGTAGAGGGGATCTGACCCTGTGGAGGGGATCTGACCCTGTGCTTGGGGATCTGACCCTGTGCTGTGGGATCTGACCCTGTAGAGGGGATCTGACCCTGTAGAGGGGATCTGACCCTGTGCTTGGGGATCTGACCCTGTGCTGTGGGATCTGACCCTGTAGAGGGGATCTGACCCTATGGCGGGGATCTGACCCTGTAGAGGGGATCTGACCCTGTGCTGTGGGATCTGACCCTGTAGAGGGGATCTGACCCTGAAGAGGGGATCTGACCCTGGAGAGGGGATCTGACCCTGTAGAGGGGATCTGACCCTATGGAGGGGATCTGACCCTGTAGAGGGGATCTGACCCTGTAGAGGGGATCTGACCCTATGGCGGGGATCTGACCCTGTAGAGGGGATCTGACCCTGTGCTGTGGGATCTGACCCTGTAGAGGGGATCTGACCCTGAAGAGGGGATCTGACCCTGGAGAGGGGATCTGACCCTGTAGAGGGGATCTGACCCTATGGAGGGGATCTGACCCTGTAGAGGGGATCTGACCCTATGGCGGGGATCTGACCCTGTAGAGGGGATCTGACCCTGTGATGTGGGATCTGACCCTGTAGAGGGGATCTGACCCTGAAGAGGGGAACTGACCCTGGAGAGGGGATCTGACCCTGTAGAGGGGATCTGACCCTATGGAGGGGATCTGACCCTGTAGAGGGGATCTGACCCTGTAGAGGGGATCTTAACCTGTTGAGGGGATCTGACCCTGTGCTGTGGGATCTGACCCTATGGCGGGGATCTGACCCTATGGAGGGGATCTGACCCTATGGAGGGGATCTGACCCTGTGGAGGGGATCTGACCCTATGGCGGGGATCTGACCCTGAAGAGAGGATCTGACCCTGTAGAGGGGATCTGACCCTATGGAGGGAATCTGACCCTATGGCGGGGATCTGACCCTGTGGAGGGGATCTGACCCTATGGCGGGGATCTGACCCTGAAGAGAGGATCTGACCCTGTGGAGGGGATCTGACCCTATGGCGGGGATCTGACCCTGTAGAGGGGATCTGACCCTATGGAGGGGATCTGACCCTGTGGAGGGGATCTGACCCTGTAGAGGGGATCTGACCCTATGGAGGGGATCTGACCCTGTGGAGGGGATCTGACCCTATGGAGGGGATCTGACCCTGTGGAGGGGATCTGACCCTATGGAGGGGATCTGACCCTGTAGAGGGGATCTGACCCTGTAGAGGGGATCTGACCCTGTAGAGGGGATCTGACCCTATGGCGGGGATCTGACCCTGTGGAGGGGATCTGACCCTGTGCTTGGGGATCTGACCCTGTGCTGTGGGATCTGACCCTGTAGAGGGGATCTGACCCTGAAGAGGGGATCTGACCCTGTAGAGGGGATCTGACCCTGTGCTGTGGGATCTGACCCTGTAGAGTGGATCTGACCTTGTAGAGGGGATCTGACCCTGTAGAGGGGATCTGACCCTGTGGAGGGGATCTGACCCTGTAGAGGGGATCTGACCCTTTGCTGTGGGATCTGACCCTGTAGAGGGCATCTGACCCTGTAGAGGGGATCTGACCCTATGGAGGGGATCTGACCCTGTGCTGGGGGATCTGACCCTGTAGAGGGGATCTGACCCTGAAGAGGGGATCTGACCCTGTAGAGGGGATCTGACCCTGTGGAGGGGATCTGACCCTGTAGAGGGGATCTGACCCTGTAGAGGGGATCTGACCCTGTGGAGGGGATCTGACCCTGTAGAGGGGATCTGACCCTGTAGAGGGGATCTGACCCTGTAGAGGGGATCTTAACCTGTTGAGGGGATCTGACCCTGTGCTGTGGGATCTGACTCTATGGCGGGGATCTGACCCTATGGAGGGGATCTGACCCTATGGAGGGGATCTGACCCTATGGCGGGGATCTGACCCTGTGGAGGGGATCTGACCCTATGGCGGGGATCTAACCCTGTGGAGGGGATCTTAACCTGTTGAGGGGATCTGACACTGTGGAGGGGATCTGACCCTATGGCGGGGATCTGACCCTGTGGAGGGGATCTTAACCTGTTGAGGGGATCTGACACTGTGGAGTGGGATCTGACCCTATGGCGGGGATCTGACCCTGTGGAGAGGATCTGACCCTGTGGAGGGGATCTGACCCTGTGCTGTGGGATCTGACCCTATGGCGGGGATCTGACCCTGTGGAGGGGATCTTAAAACCTGTTGAGGGGATCTGACACTGTGGAGGGGATCTGACCCTGTGCTGTGTCCCTCCCCAGAATGGGCTCAACGCACTGCACCTGGCCGCTAAGGAGGGCCACATGGAGCTGGTGGAGGAGCTGCTGGACCGCGGAGCCGGAGTGGACTCTGCTACCAAGGTACTGTAGAACCAAGACTCATCCTGTAGAACCAAGACTCATCCTGTAGAACCAAGACTGTAGAACCAAGACTCTAGAATAAAGACTCATCCTGTAGAACCAAGACTCATCCTGTAGAACCAAGACTCATCCTGTAGAACCAAGACTGTAGAACCAAGACTCTAGAATAAAGACTCATCCTGTAGAACCAAGACTCATCCTGTAGAACCAAGACTCATCCTGTAGAACCAAGACTCATCCTGTAGAACCAAGACTCCTCCTGTAGAACCAAGGCTGTAGAACCAAAACTCATCCTGTAGAACCAAGAGTCATCCTGTAGAACCAAGACTCATCCAGTAGAACCAAGACTCATCCTGTAGAACCAAGACTGTAGAACCAAGACTCATGTAGAACCAAGACTGTAGAACCAAGACTCATCCTGTAGAACTACGACTCTAGAATAAAGACCCATCCTGTAAAACCAAGACTGTATAACCAAGACTCATCCTGTAGAACCAAGACTCATCCTGTAGAACCAAGACTGTAGAACCAAGACTCTAGAATAATGACTCATCCTGTAGAACCAAGACTCATCCTGTAGAACCAAGACTCTAGAATAAAGACTCATCCTGTAGAACCAAGACTGTAGAACCAAGACTCATCCTGTAGAACCAAGGCTGTAGAACCAAGACTCATCCTGTAGAACCAAGACTCATCCTGTAGAACCAAGACTCTAGAATAAAGACTCATCCTGTAGAACCAAGACTCACCCTGTAGATCTAAGACAGTAGAACCAAGGGGTCATCCTGTAGAACCAAGACAGTAGAACCAAGACTGTAGAACCAAGACTTTAGAAGCAAGAAACATAACGTTCTAGCAAGTCTGTTTTCAGACTATTTCTAGAAAAAGGATCAAACCTCCAGCCTTGGTCCATCATAGCATGCACACACACACACACACACACACACACACACACACACACACACACACACGCATGCAAGCACACACGTGCAAACGCACACACACGTCACACATTCATGCACATACACACAAACCTGTACATCCATGCACACCCGGCCGCACACACACAATGCTACACCAAAACATTGTAATGATGTAATAAACGCAGATCACCATGATACTGCCCCGTGGTTGCCTAGCAGCAAACTGACACTGAGCTCCACAACGTCGCTGTATCCATTCCCTCACCTCATCACTGACCGGGACAGGGAGAACGTGCATTAAGCACCAGCACTGGGGTGTACACATTGATGTAGTTATAATCATGATATATCATCAGTTATTAAGTGAGTATGTATATGTTGGCTAGCACTGCCCCGACAAACACCAGCAGCTGCCCACAGTGTGTGGGCTGAATTTAACATCACGAGAACAAGAAACGTACAGAGACACCAGCGCTGCATGCTGTTGTGATGCCTCATGTCTCTGGTCCTCATGTCTCTGGTCCTCATGTCTCTGGTCCTCATGTCTCTGGCCCTCATGTCTCTGGCCCTCATGGCCCTCATGGTCCTCATGGTCCTCATGTCTCTGGTCCTCATGGTCCTCATGTCTCTGTTCCTCATGTCTCTGGTCCTCATGTCTCTGGCCCTCATGGTCCTCATGGTCCTCATGTCTCCGGCCCTCATGGTCCTCATGTCTCTGGTCCTCATGGTCCTCATGTCTCTGGTCCTCATGGTCCTCATGTCTCTGGTCCTCATGGTCCTCATGGTCCTCATGTCTCTGGTCCTCATGTCTCATGGTCCTCATGTCTCTGGTCCTCATGGTCCTCATGGTCCTCATGTCTCTGGTCCTCATGGTCTTCATATCTCTGGTCCTCATGGTCCTGATGTCTCTGGTCCTCATGGTCCTCATCTCTCTGGTCCTCTTGTCTCTGGTCCTCATGGTTCTCATGGTCCTCATGTCTCTGGTCCTCATGGTCCTCATGTCTCTGGTCCTCATGACTCTGGTCCTCATGTCTTATGGTTCTCATGTCTCATGGTTCTCATGGTCCACATGTGTCTCTGCAGAAAGGGAACACAGGGCTCCACATCTCCTCTCTGGCGGGCCAGCTGGACGTGGTGAAAATCCTCATCAAACGGGGCGCTGAGATCAACTCACAATCTCAGGTACACAGCATCAACCTTTAACAATCAATAACTGATAATTGATAACCAATAACTAACTATTGATCAGCCCTGGGTCTCATTTAATAAATCACAAACTATTGATAATCAATAACTAACTATTGATGAGCCAAGGCTCATATTTAATTTATATTTAAAACTAACTTTTGATCCTCAATAACCAGCTGCTTATCAGCCCTTGATCTCATTTAATCAATAAATAACTATCGATAATCAATAACTAACTATTGATTACCAATAACTCACTATTGATAATCAATAACATACTATTGATAAACAATGACTAACTATTGATGAGCCACAAGTCTCATTTAATCAATACTAACTATTGATAACCTATAACTAACTATTGATAATAAATAAATAACTATTGGTTTGCCCTTGGTTTCATTTAATCAATAACAAACTAATGATCAATAACTAACTATTAATAATCAATAACTAACTATTCTTTATTCATAACTAACTATTGATAATCAATAACTTACTATTGATAACCAATAACATACTATTGATAATCAATTACAAACTATTGCTAATAAATTACTTACTATTGATAACCATTAACTGACTTTTGATAATCAATAAATAACTTGATGAGCCAAGGGTCATATTTAATCTATAACTTACTATCGAAAATCTAAATTATTGATATGGTCTCTTTAATTTATGAATTGATACTTACTTACTATTGATTACTTACTATTGATAAGCTCATTCAATCATTAACAAACCAATGATCATCAATAACCAACCATTGATAGAGTGCTCCCCATGTGTTCTGCAGAATGGCTTCACTCCGCTCTACATGGCGGCCCAGGAGAACCACCTGGAGGTGGTGCGGTACCTGCTGGAGCACGGCGGGAACCAGAGCACCGCCACCGAGGTGAGCGCACATCACTTGCAGCCCAACCCTAACCCTATTAGCCAGGACAGAGCTACAACCATTACCTTAACTAGAACAGAGCTACAGCCCTAATCTTAACCAGGACAGAGCTACAACCGTTACCTTAACTAGGACAGAGCTACAACACCTACCTTAACTAAGACAGAGCTACAGCCCTAACCTTAACTAGGACAGAGCTACAACACTTACCTTAACTAAGACAGAGCTACAGCCCTAACCTTAACCAGGACAGAGCTACAACCGTTACCTTAACTAGGACAGAGCTACAACACCTACCTTAACTAAGACAGAGCTACAGCCCTAACCTTAACTAGGACAGAGCTACAACACCTACCTTAACTAAGACAGAGCTACAGCCCTAACCTTAACCAGGACAGAGCTACAACCGTTACCTTAACTAAGACAGAGCTACAACACTTACCTTAACTAAGACAGAGCTACAGCCCTAACCTTAACCAGGACAGAGCTACAGTCCTAACCTTAACCAGGACAGAGCTACAGCCCTAACCTTAACTAAGACAGAGCTACCAGCCCTAACCTTAACTAGGACAGAGCTACAGCCCTAACCTTAACCAGGACAGAGCTACAGCCCTAACCTTAACTAGGACAGAGCTACAGCCCTAACCTTAACCAGGACAGAGCTACCAGCCCTAACCTTAACTAGGACAGAGCTACAGCCCTAACCTTAACCAGGACAGAGCTACAGCCCTAACCTTAACCAGGACATAGCTACCAGCCCATACCTTAACCAGGACAGAGCTACAGCCCTAACCTTAACCAGGACAGAGCTACAGCCCTAACCTTAACCAGGACAGAGCTACAGCCCTAACCTTAACCAGGACAGAGCTACAGCCCTAACCCTAACCAGGACAGAGCTACAGCCCTAACCTTAACCAGGACAGAGCTACAGCCCTAACCTTAACCAGGACAGAGCTGCAGCCCTAACCTTAACTAGGACAGAGCTACAGCCCTAACCTTAACCAGGACAGAGCTACAGCCCTAACCTTAACCAGGACATAGCTACCAGCCCATACCTTAACCAGGACAGAGCTACAGCCCTAACCTTAACCAGGACAGAGCTACAGCCCTAACCTTAACCAGGACAGAGCTACAGCCCTAACCTTAACCAGGACAGAGCTACAGACCTGTTGTCACCTAGGACAGATTGAGGTAACCGTAGTCAGAGTTGAGGTAACCTGGTCTGTGTTGGGCCCCAGGACGGCTTCACCCCGCTGGCGATCGCTCTGCAGCAGGGCCACAATCAGGTGGTGTCGCTGCTGCTGGAGAACGACACCAAGGGGAAGGTCCGTCTGCCCGCGCTGCACATCGCCGCCCGCAAAGACGACACCAAGTCGGCTGCGCTGCTGCTGCAGAACGACCACAACGCCGACGTCCAGTCCAAGGTACCAGGACCACTGCCGCACGCACACTAGGGGCAAGGAGTATATAGTGGGGCTCCAGATCTGGGTCCGGGGTTAGGGTAACCCTAACCCTAACCCTAACCCTATATAGTGGGGCTCCAGATCTGGGTCCGGGGTTAGGGTAACCCTAACCCTAACCCTAACCCTAAATAGTGGGGCTCCAGATCTGGGTCCGGGCTTCCTTGTTGAGTTCAAGTAGTTACAAGTTGGCGGAAAAAAAATGGTTGGCGTCTCCTGGGGAGTACGACTCTCTCACTCCGGCGGTCCGCAACGAAACAGCAGATCACCACAACGTGGTGGCCCATGGCCATGAGGGGCGGGGCACCTGTGGGGCGGGGGTTACAGACCCAGGAGGCCTACGGGGCGTGGTCTGTGGGGACGCCCGGAGGGAGCCCCCTGGAGGGGCGGAGCTCCCCACCTCCATCACCACCACCTCCCCCACCCAGCCCCGAGCGCCTCCACCCGTCCTGAGCACCTCCACCCGGCCCCGAGCACCTCCTCCACCACCAACACCATCCGTCCCAGAGCGATGTCGCGTCGCTACGAGCTACGTTGCGTTGCTACGTCGTGTTGCTACATCGTGTTGCTACATCATGTCGCTACATCATGTCGTTAAGACACGTAGCTATGTTATGTCGCTATATCATGGCGCTACGTCGTGCTGCTATGTCGTGTTGCTACGTTGCGTAGCTACGTCTTGTCGCTACGTCGTGACGCTACGTCGTGTAGCTACGTTGTGTCGCTACATCGTGTTGCTAAGACGCATAGTGTTGTGTCACTACGTCACGTAGCTACGTCGTGTCGCTACGTCGTGTCGCTATGTCGCATAGCTACGTCGTGTCGCTACATCGTGTTGCTTCGTCTTCTAACAAACTGAACCCTTGTTTCCCTCCCCCTGCTGCTACAGATGATGGTTAATAGGACCACAGAGGTACTACCTGCACCCACCACGCCCTTCCTCAGCCACCCTCTAACACACATTCACTCTCTTGTCCGCCTCCATCATACCTGTTTGTCTTCCATGATGTCCACCGGTCGCAGCGTCTCATTTCACCAGACTAGTGCACGGCTCACAGCTAACGGCTAACGGCTCACAGCTAACGGCTCACGGCTGACGGCTCACGGCTAATGGCTCAAGACTCACAGCTAACGGCTCGCGGTTCACAGCTAACCACTAACGGCTAACAGCTAACTGCTAACGGCTCACAGCTAACCGCTAACGTCTTGGGGCGCGCTCAGCGCAGCCTGACCCACGCCTCCGCACAGGGTTATGTTTTTCGTGTTTTGGTTATTGTTTTGCTATTATTATTTGTGTTTTAGCTATTGTTTTTTGTGTTTCGGCTATTATTATTCGGGCTTTAGCTATCATTTTTTGTGTTTAGGCTATTATTATTCGTGCTTTAGCTATTGTTTTTTATTTTTCGGATATTGTTTTCGTGTTTCAGCTATTATTAACCGTGTTTTACCCATTGTTTTTTGAGTTTCGGCTGTTGTTTTTCTTGTTTTGGCAATTGCTCTGTATGCGTATTCTTCATTCCTTGTTGTAATGCTTTTTCAGTGTTTGGTTGATGTTCTTTACAGCAGTCATCTACAGCACAATCAATGTGACTTTTTTACGTAACATAATTAAGGCCAGATCATTTTAGAGAATCGTCTATTTGATATGTGTTTATTAGATATTCAAGTGTCCCATATTCCGCATTAATGTTTTGACATGCTAAACGATGTGCTGTAGCTAACGTGTGCAGCTTGCTAATAGCCTAGCCCGATGGGCTGTTGTACTTCTGTTTGTGTTGTGTTGCTCGTTTTATAGAAATGCACAATGAACTATTTTGACTGTAGTTACATAATAATGAATTTGTGACATTTAAACATGATATACGTTTACCTGAAGCATGCTTGACTGTATTCCAATCTAAAGTAATGCTAAAGGATAAATAACCTGAAAGAGTTCAACCTGCACTGGGCCTATAAAACAGTCGAACAGCATGCTGCCTCCTGAGCTTATGTGCAGAAGCCGTGTGGATGTTGACAGTATCTAGATGTAAGACCATCCTGTTAGTCACTGTTTCTTCACACTCTTGTAAACAATGTTTTCACATTAAATCGGACCGTGACTTTCAGAATGGAAAGGTAAGGCAAGAATTTCACATTACCTCTGCAAGAAATCTCTCCTCATCCTTCGTCATGTACATAGAGAGACATACATGAGCTCATTCCTAACAGACATGTACCTGCTTCAGTGGGACGCTTATGATTTCAGCTCTGGGTTTCTATCCTTTTTCTTGCTTTGGTTTTTGTGTTCACTCTGGGAGTCTTGGTCCCGGGAACACTCCATGTATGTGATCTGCTCATCCTTCATGTTCTGATCTTCTGTTGCTCTTTCAATAATAATCATGACCTTCAGACCAGCATGTCTTGTGATGTGAGTGTCTTTGGGTTGTATGTGCGTGTCTGTGAGTCTGGGTGTGAGTCTGTGTGTGTGTGTTTGTGTGTGTGTGTGTGTGTGTGTGCATGTGTGTGTGATTGTGTGTGTGTGTGTTTATGTGTGTGGGTATATGTTTATGTGTGTGCGTTTCTTGCTCTCAGAGTGATCTATCATCCCTCGTTTCTTTCAGTTACTTTTTCCGTTGACCTGCGATGCTCAACGTTATGTTACCGTTACTGATGCATGCTGGGAGGGGAAGAATGTTCCTCACAGGGCAGTGCTGGGTCTGAACTATATATAACTCTCTCTCTCTCTCTCTCTCTCTCTCTCTCTCTCTCTCTCTCTCTCTCTCTCTCTCTCTCTCTCTCTCTCTCTCTCTCTCTCTCTCTCTCTCTCTCTCTCCCCCAGAGTGGCTTCACTCCTCTGCATATCGCTGCTCACTACGGGAACGTCAACGTAGCGACGCTGCTGCTGAACCGCGGGGCGGCTGTGGACTTCACCGCGCGGGTAGGCTAGCTGGAGGTCACATAATCTCCACTTAACCCTACACACAGGCTAGCTGCAGGTCACATGACCTCCGCGTCACTGTCCTGTGTTCAGAAACTCTGACAATAAAATTAGGGTTAGAGTTTGGGTCATTTCAGCGCCGATGAAACAATAAATATCATTACCGTTCAAGCTTAACAATGTGTTTCTAGGTTAAATATTGACCTTGTTTATGCTCTGCGACGTCCGAAATGGTTAGCTTTAAGGATAGCCACCGTGGGCTGGAGCGGCTGACGTCACGCTATAGCCTCCACGTCAATGAGACCAACCATCCTTTTCACGTCCTGCTATCTACACAAAGTGTCAGATGAAAGCTGAGACTCCAAGGAGTCCAACGGAATAATCTTTATCATTTTGTGAGCTTATCTTCATTAACTAGATGTGAAGGAATAAGATCAATAACACACTTTTCCAAGTTATTAACACGCACGCACGCCCGCACGCACGCACGTACGTACATACGTACGTACGCAGACAGACTGATACACACACTTCAAACCCAGAAAAGCTCAGCTATTCTATATTTTATCTCAAATGTATTCCAACTTTATCCCTTTAGCTATTTGTCAAACTTTTCACTTTATTTGCCTCAAGCCATTACATGTTTTTTAATGGCTTGCATGTTTACATTGTTTACTCCATTTAGACTGTTCAAATCCCTTCACTTGATTTAAGCTATTCAACATTTCTTTTTGCCTTAAACTATGTGGCTTTACTAAAACATATTTCCAACCCCACTTTGCACTAAAGCACTGTAGTACAGTACTACAGTGCTTTATTGACTAGAAAATGCAGTAGCGTACTGCATTTTCTGGTCAATATTAATCTCATTATTATAATGGTTCTCATCCCACCAAAACTGCATTGCTCCACTGATAATAATGATAATAATCATAATTATTATTATGATTATTAATATTAATATCATTATGATGACGTACTTACCCCACCAGAACGGCATCACTCCACTGATAATGATAAAAATGATAATAATAATAATTATTATGATTATTAAAATTAATATCATTATGATGACGTTCTTACCCCACCAGAACGGCATCACTCCACTGATAATGATAAAAATGATAATAATAATAATTATTATGATTATTAAAATTAATATCATTATGATGACGTTCTTACCCCACCAGAACGGCATCACTCCACTGATAATGATAACAATGATAATAATAATAATTATTATGATTATTAAAATTAATATCATTATGATGACGTACTTATTATTATTATTATTTTTATTTTATTTGTGCAAATAAACAAGATAAAAAAAAAAAAAGGCAAGAAGATTTGCATAGACATACATAGATGCACGGGTGGGACAAAAGAAACCCCGAAGGGCTTATTAAGGATGTCCACCTGACATTAAAATACAATAAGGTAAAGAAAATAAAGTAAAAAAAAAAAAGACAAACAAAAGTAGAATTATAGAGATAAAACTACAAAGTCATTTTACAAAAATGAGAATACATTTGAGTAAAAGTAAGAAAGCAAAGTAAAGATGTAACTAACAAGCAAAAAGACAATACAGCATACATTCAGTTTATCATATTATCATAGGCTTTTAAAATTAGGTACATTTTAAGGTATTTTTTGAAAGTAGCTAAAGATGAGTGTTTACGTAGAGTAGCTGGAAAACTGTTCCAAACGACTGGACCTCTGTCCCTAATAGAAAACTGTCCCAGATTTGTTCTGAAAAATTGCCGGTGAAGGAGATCTACAGATCTGGTCTGATGACTATGGATCTGTGACCTGGTTATAAAAAAACTGTTAAAAGATGATGATGACGTACTTACCCCACCAGAACGGCATCACTTCCCTGATAATGATAACAATTATTATGATTATTAATATTAATATCCTTATAATGATGGTTCTTACCACACCAGAACTGCATCACTCCCCGGATTATAATAATAATAACAATAATCACAATAACAATAATCATAATAATAATAATTAATATTAATATTAAAATCCTTATGATGATGGTTCTCATCCCACCAGAACGGCATCACTCCACTGATAATGATAAAAATAATAATAATAATAATAATAATAATAATAACAATAATCATAATAATAATAATAATAATTATTATTAATATTAATATCCTTATGATGATGGTTCTCATCCCACCAGAACTGCATCACTCCCCTGATAATGATAATAATAATAATAATAATAATAATAATAATAATAATCATAATAATAATAATAATAATAATTATTATTAATATTAATATCCTTATGATGATGGTTCTCATCCCACCAGAACTGCATCACTCCCCTGATAATGATAATAATAATAATAATAATAATAATAACAATAATCATAATAATAATAATAATAATTAATATTAATATTAAAATCCTTATGATGATGGTTCTCACCCCACCAGAACTGGGCCCTGTACCACGAAGCTCGCTTAGAGGGTTAGCGAGGTATGTTGAGCTCCAAGCCTGGGTTAGTTGTACCACGAAAGTCGATCTCTTTTAGCGTCGCTGTATCACCATGGTGACTTATGCTCGCAACCAAACCTGGTCGGGAGCAGTTTTTCGGCTTAGTCTAGCCGGAGATCGGCTACTTAAATCGGCGTGCGCAGCTTCCTAGCCCCTCCTCTGACAATGGCGTCACCATTTGTGGGTGTTCCCGTGGACCCCGGCGCACTTCTCGTACAGGCGTCTCTCCGGAGACAAGGGTTTTACGGGACAGAACCGATCCCTTGGCATTGTCTGACGATATTCAGATTTCAGACTTTATTGTCATTGTGCAAACAACGAAATTGGGGTTCTACATGAGAGATACAGATTCTCATCAGAGGGTGTTCGTTATTTTATAGTCCTTTTGGACCTTATGTAGACAATGATTACTGTTGCGCATTGTGTCTCAGTGACAGAGTGGAGGTAGCGCGTCAGTCTTGAATTTCTGCGCGGGGGGTTCGACTCCCAAGTGACGCGAATTTATGTGAAGCTTAAAAAGTCCTAATTCTCATGCATATGGAATACTTATTCACTAAAGCTTATGGAATTATATTTTTGTGCTTATTTCGAACTTGAACCCATATTTTCAAGGCCGTGCTGGCACCACATCTATGGGGGTAAAATGCATGATGATAGACCGGCGAATTTGAACCCCGGTCGCTGGCGTTCGGGTCTTATACTAATCCACTACGCTACAGCCGCTACCTCTCAGCGGTCGAAAACATGCGATACATTTCTTAAATAGGGTGTATTTAAAGTGAATTCCCTAAATGATAGAATAAGGCAGGATGGACGTTGCTTATGCATTTTTAAATCATCATCATTCTATTTGGATTAATGGCGAACAATTCTGCATTTGGCATAGTTATTTTACAGACAATACGCAGAATCTTTTCACTTATACTCATATAGACTGCTTGATCTATCGTAAAGGTGAGAAAAATGACGCAAAAAACGCCCCTTTCACGTGAACGCGCACTGAACCTAAAGCGGAAAACCTGGTTCTACTAATTGAATCTAAAGTGAGCTTCGTGGTACCATTTAACTCTGATTGCGAGTTGCGGCTCTGTCGAGCCAGGTTTTCCCAAGAAAGCCTGGGTATGTTCAGCGAGCTTCGTGGTATAGGGCACTGCATCACTCCCCTGATAATGATAATAATAATAATAATAATAATAACAATAATCATAATAATAATTATTATTATTAATATTAATATCCTTATGATGATGGTTCTCATCCCACCAGAACTGCATCACTCCCCTGATAATGATAATAATAATAATAATAATAATAATAATAATAACAATAATCATAATAATAATAATAATAATAATTATTAATATCCTTATGATGATGGTTCTCACCCCACCAGAACGGCATCACTCCCCTGATAATGATAATAATAATAACAATAATCATAATAATAATAATAATAATAATTATTAATATTAATATCCTTATGATGATGGTTCTCACCCCACCAGAACGGCATCACTCCCCTGCATGTGGCCTCCAAGCGAGGGAACAGCAGCATGGTGGGTCTGCTGCTGGACCGCGGCTCACAGATCGACGCCAAGACCAGGGTGAGCCCCCGGGGGGTCAGAGTGGGTCTGGGGTCAGAGTGGGTCAGAGTGGGTCAGAGTGGGTCTGGGGGTCAGAGTGGGTCTGGGTCAGAGTGGGTCTGGGGGTCAGAGTGGGTCTGAGTGGGTCAGAGTGGGTCAGAGTGGGTCAGAGTGGGTCTGGATCAGAGTGGGTCTGGGGGTCAGAGTGGGTCTGGGTCAGAGTGGGTCTGGGGGTCAGAGTGGGTCTGGGTCAGAGTGGGTCTGGGGGTCAGAGTGGGTCTGGGTCAGAGTGGGTCTGGGGGTCAGAGTGGGTCAGAGTGGGTCTGGATCAGAGTGGGTCTGGGGGTCAGAGTGGGTCTGGGGGTTAGAGTGGGTCAGAGTGGGTCTGGATCAGAGTGGGTCTGGGGGTCAGAGTGGGTCTGGGGGTCAGAGTGGGTCTGGGGGTCAGAGTGGGTCAGAGTGGGTCAGAGTGGGTCAGAGTGGGTCTGGGGGTCAGAGTGGGTCTGGGGGTCAGAGTGGGTCTGGGGGTTAGAGTGGGTCAGAGTGGGTCTGGGGGTCAGAGTGGGTCTGGGGGTCAGAGTGGGTCTGGGGGTCAGAGTGGGTCTGGGGGTCAGAGTGGGTCAGAGTGGGTCAGAGTGGGTCTGGGGGTCAGAGTGGGTCTGTGGGTCAGAGTGGGTCTGGGGGTCAGAGTGGGTCTGGGGGTCAGAGTGGGTCTGTGGGTCTGAGTGGGTCAGAGTGGGTCTGGGGTCAGAGTGGGTCTGGGGGTCAGAGTGGGTCAGAGTGGTTCTGGGGTCAGAGTGGGTCTGGGGGTCAGAGTGGGTCTGGGGGTCAGAGTGGGTCTGGGGTCAGAGTGGGTCTGGATCAGAGTGGGTCTGGGGGTCAGAGTGGGTCTGGGTCAGAGTGGGTCTGTGGGTCAGAGTGGGTCTGGGGGTCAGAGTGGGTCTGGGGTCAGAGTGGGTCTGGATCAGAGTGGGTCTGGGGGTCAGAGTGGGTCTGGGGGTCAGAGTGGGTCTGGGTCAGAGTGGGTCTGGGGGTCAGAGTGGGTCTGGGTCAGAGTGGGTCTGGGGGTCAGAGTGGGTCTGGGGGTCAGAGTGGGTCTGGGGGTCAGAGTGGGTCTGGGGGTCAGAGTGGGTCTGGGGTCAGAGTGGGTCTGGATCAGAGTGGGTCTGGGGGTCAGAGTGGGTCTGGGGGTCAGAGTGGGTCTGGGTCAGAGTGGGTCTGGGGGTCAGAGTGGGTCTGGGTCAGAGTGGGTCTGGGGGTCAGAGTGGGTCTGGGGGTCAGAGTGGGTCTGGGGGTCAGAGTGGGTCTGGGTCAGAGTGGGTCTGGGGGTCAGAGTGGGTCTGGGGTCAGAGTGGGTCAGAGTGGGTCAGAGTGGGTCTGGGGGTCAGAGTGGGTCTGGGGGTCAGAGTGGGTCTGGGGGTCAGAGTGGGTCTGGGGGTCAGAGTGGGTCTGGGGTCAGAGTGGGTCAGAGTGGGTCTGGGGGTCAGAGTGGGTCTGGGGGTCAGAGTGGGTCTGGGGTCAGAGTGGGTCTGGGGTCAGAGTGGGTCTGGATCAGAGTGGGTCTGGGGTCAGAGTGGGTCTGGATCAGAGTGGGTCTGGGGGTCAGAGTGGGTCTGGGGGTCAGAGTGGGTCTGGGTCAGAGTGGGTCTGGGGGTCAGAGTGGGTCTGGGTCAGAGTGGGTCTGGGGGTCAGAGTGGGTCTGGGGGTCAGAGTGGGTCTGGGGGTCAGAGTGGGTCTGGGTCAGAGTGGGTCTGGATCAGAGTGGTTCTGGGGTCAGAGTGGGTCAGAGTGGGTCAGAGTGGGTCTGGGGGTCAGAGTGGGTCTGGGGGTCAGAGTGGGTCAGAGTGGGTCTGGGGGTCAGAGTGGGTCTGGATCAGAGTGGGTCTGGGGGTCAGAGTGGGTCAGAGTGGGTCTGGGGGTCAGAGTGGGTCTGGGGGTCAGAGTGGGTCAGAGTGGGTCTGGGGGTCAGAGTGGGTCAGAGTGGTTCTGGGGTCAGAGTGGGTCTGTGGGTCAGAGTGGGTCTGGGGGTCAGAGTGGGTCTGGGGGTCAGAGTGGGTCTGGGGGTCAGAGTGGGTCTGGGGGTCAGAGTGGGTCTGGGGTCAGAGTGGGTCAGAGTGGGTCTGGGGGTCAGAGTGGGTCTGGGGGTGTGCGTCTTTGTGTGTGTGTGTGTGTGTGTGTGTGTGTGTGTGTGTGTATGTGTGTGTGTGTATGTGTGTTGGTCTGTGTGGAGCTGTTTGTCTGTGTGCATGTGTGTGTATGTGTGGGTCACTGTGTGTGTTTGTGTGCCTATGTGCGTGTGTACGTGGGTGTGTGTCTCCAGGACGGTCTAACTCCTCTCCAATATGTGTGCGTGTGTGTGTGTGTGTCTGTGTGTCTGTGTGTGCTTGGTGTTTGTGTGTGTCTGCGTGTGTGTGTGTGTGCTTGGTGTGTGTGTGTGTGTGTGTGTGTGTGTGCTTGGTGTGTGTGTGTCTCCAGGACGGGCTGACCCCCCTCCACTGTGCGGCGCGGAGCGGTCACGACCCGGCGGTGGAGCTGCTGCTGGAGAGAGGAGCCCCCATGCTGGCCCGCACCAAGGTACCCCCTAACCCTAATCCCTAGACCTAACCCTAGCCCTAGCCCTAGCCCTAACCCTAACCCCCAGTCCTAGCCCTAACCCCCAGCCCTAACCCTAGCCCTAACCCTAGACCTAACCCTAGCCCCCAGTCCTAGCCCTAACCCACGCTAACCCAAGGTACTGATAGACAGACAGACACTGGTCCCAGATACCCTGGTACCGGTCCAGATAGACCCTGGTGTACCAAATACCAGATACACCCGGCCCAGATCAAGGTCCTCACCCCGGTCCTGGTCTCAGAAACCCAGTCCTGGTCCCTGATGGTCCTGGTCCCAGAGACCCAGTCCTGGTCCCTGATGGTCCTGGTCCCTGTTGGTCCTGGTCCCTGATAGTCCTGGTCCCTGATGGTCCTGGTCCCTGATGGTCCTGGTCCCAGAGACCCAGTCCTGATCCCTGATGGTCCTGGTCCCTGATGTTCCTGGTCCCAGAGACCCAGTCCTGGTCCCTGATGGTCCTGGTCCCTGATGGTCCTGGTCCCTGATGGTCCTGGTCCCTGATGGTCCTGGTCCCAGAGACCCAGTCCTGGTCCCTGATGGTCCTGGTCCCTGAGGGTCCTGGTCCCTGAGGGTCCTAGTCCCTGATGGTCCTGGTCCCTGAGGGTCCTGGTCCCTGAGGGACCTGGTCCCTGATGGTTCTGGTCCCTGATGGTCCTGGTCCCTGATGGTCCTGGTCCCTGATGGTCCTGGTCCCTGAGACCCCGGTCCCACGCCTCCTGGTCAATCCAGAGCCGCTGTAGACCCAGTATGAAGGGGTCCCTCTCTGAGCTGCAGGGGGCCTGGGGTACCGGGGTTAGGGTTAGGGTTAGGGCTGGGGCTGGGGTTAGGGTTCAGGGAGCCTCTCCGTCCATGGCTAACCCTCCTGCCCCTCCCCAGAACGGCCTGTCCCCCCTTCACATGGCGGCGCAGGGCGACCACGTGGACTGTGTGAAGCACCTGCTGCAGCACGCCGCCCCAGTGGACGACGTCACCCTGGACTACCTGACCGCCCTGCACGTGGCGGCGCACTGCGGCCACTACCGCGTCACCAAGCTGCTGCTGGACCAGAGGGCCGACCCCAACGCCAGGGCGCTGGTAGGGCGGGGAGCGGGGGCATCATGGGACGTCCCGGTAGGGGGAGCAGGGTGCATCATGGGACGTCCCGGTAGGGGGAGCAGGGTGCATCATGGGACGTCCCGGTAGGGGGAGCAGGGTGCATCATGGGACGTCCCGGTAGGGGGAGCAGGGTGCATCATGGGACGTCCCGGTAGGGGGAGCGGGGGCATCATGGGACGTCCCGGTAGGGGGAGCGGGGGCATCATGGGACGTCCCGGTAGGGGGAGCAGGGTGCATCATGGGACGTCCCGGTAGGGGGACCAGGGGGCATCATGGGATGTCCCGGTAGGGGGAGCAGGGGCATCATGGGACGTCCCGGTAGGGGGAGCAGGGTGCATGATGGGACGTCCCGGTAGGGGGAGCAGGGTGCATCATGGGACGTCCCGGTAGGAGGAGCAGGGGCATCATGGGACGTCCCGGTAGGGGGAGCAGGGTGCATCATGGGACGTCCCGGTAGGGGGAGCAGGGTGCATGATGGGATGTCCCGGTAGGGGGAGCAGGGTGCATCATGGGACGTCCCGGTAGGGGGAGCAGGGTGCATGATGGGACGTCCCGGTAGGGGGAGCAGGGTGCATGATGGGATGTCCCGGTAGGGGGAGCGGGGGCATCATGGGACGTCCCGGTAGGGGGAGCAGGGTGCATGATGGGACGTCCCGGTAGGGGGAGCAGGGTGCATGATGGGATGTCCCGGTAGGGGGAGCAGGGGGCATGATGGGATGTCCCGATAGGGGGAGCAGGGGGCATGATGGGATGTCCTGGACCCTCACTCGGTATTGCTCTGTTGACCCGCAGAACGGATTCACGCCACTGCACATCGCCTGCAAGAAGAACCGGGTGAAGGTGATGGAGCTGCTGGTGAAGTACGGAGCCTCCATCCAGGCCATCACAGAGGTAGGAGGGGTGGGTGTGTGTGAGCGTGTATCTGTATGTGTGTGTGTGTGTGTGTGTGTGTGTGTGTGTGTGTGTGTGTGTGTGTACCTGTAGCCTCTGAGCGTGCCCTGATGGAGACTCTGGTAGTGTTGATTGTAATAATAATAATAATTCATTTTATTTGAGGGCCAGCCAGTCAGTTTCGTTCTCGGTGGGTGCTGGGCTCCGCCAGGGCTGCGCCTTGTCACCAATCCTGTTTGTGATATACATGGACAGGATATCGAGGCGTAGTCGTGGTGTGGAGGGGTTGCAGTTCGGTGGCCTGAGGATCTCGTCACTGCTTTTTGCAGATGATGTGGTCCTCATGGGATCATCGGCCTGTGACCTTCAGCACTCACTGGATCGGCTGGCGGCCGAGTGTGAAGCGGCTGGGATGAGGATCAGCACCGCTAAATCTGAGGCCATGACTCTTAGCAGGAAACCGATGGATTGCTTACTCCGGGTAGGAAATGAGTCCTTTGCCCAAGTGAAGGAGTTCAAGTACCTCGGGGTCTGTTTCGCGAGTGAGGGTACTATGGAACGTGAGATTGGCCGGAGAATCGGAGCAGCGGGGGCGGTATTGCGTTCGCTTTACCGCACCGTTGTAACGAAAAGAGAGCTGAGCCGCAAGGCAAAGCTCTCGATCTACCGGTCGATCTTCGTTCCTATCCTCACCTATGGTCATGAGGGCTGGGTGATGACCGAAAGGACGAGATCGCGGGTACAAGCGGCCGAGATGAGTTTTCTCAGAAGGGTGGTTGGCGTCTCCCTTAGGGATAGGGTGAGAAGCTCAGCCATCTGTGAGGAACTCGGATTAGAGCCGCTGCTCCTTTACTTAGAAAGGAGTCAGCTGAGGTGGTTCGGGCATCTGGTAAGGATGCCCACTGGGCGCCTTCCTTGGGATGTGTTTCAGGCACGTCCAGTGGGGAGGAGACCTCATAGTGTTGATGGTGACAGTGATAGTGTTGATGGTGATAGTGTTGATGGTGACAGTGATAGTGTTGATGGTGACTGATAGTGTTGATGGTGACAGTGATAGTGTTGATGGTGACAGTGATAGTGTTGATGGTGACAGTGATAGTGTTGATGGTGACAGTGATAGTGTTGATGGTGACAGTGATAGTGTTGATGGTGACAGTGATAGTGTTGATGGTGACAGTGATAGTGTTGATGGTGACAGTGATAGTGTTGATGGTGACAGTGATAGTGTTGATGGTGACAGTGATGGTGACAGTGATAGTGTTGATGGTGACAGTGATAGTGTTGATGGTGACAGTGATAGTGTTGATGGTGACAGTGATAGTGTTGATGGTGACAGTGATAGTGTTGATGGTGACAGTGATAGTGTTGATGGTGACAGTGATGGTGTTGATGGTGACAGTGATAGTGTTGATGGTGACAGTGATAGTGTTGATGGTGACAGTGATAGTGTTGATGGTGACAGTGATAGTGTTGATGGTGACAGTGATAGTGTTGATGGTGACAGTGATAGTGTTGATGGTGACAGTGATAGTGTTGATGGTGACAGTGATAGTGTTGATGGTGACAGTGATAGTGTTGATGGTGACAGTGATGGTGTTGATGGTGACAGTGATAGTGTTGATGGTGACAGTGATAGTGTTGATGGTGACAGTGATAGTGTTGATGGTGACAGTGATAGTGTTGATGGTGACAGTGATAGTGTTGATGGTGATAGTGATAGTGTTGATGGTGACAGTGATAGTGTTGATGGTGACAGTGATAGTGTTGATGGTGACAGTGATAGTGTTGATGGTGATTGTGTTGATGGTGACAGTGATAGTGTTGATGGTGACAGTGACAGTGATGGTGTTGATGGGGACAGTGATAGTGTTGATGGTGACAGTGATAGTGTTGATGGTGACAGTGATAGTGTTGATGATGACAGTGATAGTGTTGATGGTGACAGTGATAGTGTTGATGGTGACAGTGATAGTGTTGATGGTGACAGTGATAGTGTTGATGGTGACAGTGATAGTGTTGATGGTGACAGTGATAGAGTTGATGGTGACAGTGATAGTGTTGATGGTGACAGTGATAGTGTTGATGGTGACAGTGATAGTGTTGATGGTGACAGTGATAGTGTTGATGGTGACAGTGATAGTGTTGATGGTGACAGTGATAGTGTTGATGGTGACAGTGATAGTGTTGATGGTGACAGTGATAGTGTTGATGGTGACAGTGATAGTGTTGATGGTGACAGTGATAGTGTTGATGGTGACAGTGATAGTGTTGATGGTGACAGTGATAGTGTTGATGGTGACAGTGACAGTGATGGTGTTGATGGGGACAGTGATAGTGTTGATGGTGACAGTGATAGTGTTGATGGTGACAGTGATAGTGTTGATGGTGACAGTGATAGTGTTGATGGTGACAGTGATAGTGTTGATGGTGACAGTGACAGTGATGGTGTTGATGGGGACAGTGATAGTGTTGATGGTGACAGTGATAGTGATGGTGTTGATGGGGACAGTGATGGTGTTGATGGGGACAGTGATAGTGTTGATGGTGACAGTGATAGTGTTGATGGTGACAGTGATAGTGTTGATGGTGACAGTGATAGTGTTGATGGTGACAGTGATAGTGTTGATGGTGACAGTGATAGTGTTGATGATGACAGTGATAGTGTTGATGGTGACAGTGATAGTGTTGATGGTGACAGTGATGGTGTTGATGGTGACAGTGATGGTGTTGATGGTGACAGTGATAGTGTTGATGGTGACAGTGATAGTGTTGATGGTGACAGTGATAGTGTTGATGGTGACAGTGATAGTGTTGATGGTGACAGTGATAGTGTTGATGGTGACAGTGATAGTGTTGATGGTGACAGTGATAGTGTTGATGGTGACAGTGATAGTGTTGATGGTGACAGTGATAGTGTTGATGGTGACAGTGATAGTGTTGATGGTGACAGTGATAGTGTTGATGGTGACAGTGATAGTGTTGATGGTGACAGTGATAGTGTTGATGGTGACAGTGATAGTGTTGATGGTGACAGTGATAGTGTTGATGGTGACAGTGATAGTGTTGATGGTGACAGTGATAGTGTTGATGGTGATTGTGTTGATGGTGACAGTGATAGTGTTGATGGTGACAGTGATAGTGATGGTGTTGATGGGGACAGTGATGGTGTTGATGGGGACAGTGATAGTGTTGATGGTGACAGTGATAGTGTTGATGGTGACAGTGATAGTGTTGATGGTGACAGTGATAGTGTTGATGGTGACAGTGATAGTGTTGATGGTGACAGTGATAGTGTTGATGGTGACAGTGATAGTGTTGATGGTGACAGTGATGGTGTTGATGGTGACAGTGATAGTGTTGATGGTGACAGTGATAGTGTTGATGGTGACAGTGATAGTGTTGATGGTGACAGTGATAGTGTTGATGATGACAGTGATAGTGTTGATGGTGACAGTGATAGTGTTGATGGTGACAGTGATAGTGTTGATGGTGACAGTGATAGTGTTGATGGTGACAGTGATAGTGTTGATGGTGACAGTGATGGTGACAGTGATAGTGTTGATGGTGACAGTGATAGTGTTGATGGTGACAGTGATGGTGTTGATGGTGACAGTGATAGTGTTGATGGTGACAGTGATAGTGTTGATGGTGACAGTGATAGTGTTGATGGTGACAGTGATGGTGTTGATGGTGACAGTGATAGTGTTGATGGTGACAGTGATGGTGACAGTGATGGTGACAGTGATAGTGTTGATGGTGACAGTGATGGTGACAGTGATAGTGTTGATGGTGACAGTGATAGTGTTGATGGTGACAGTGATGGTGACAGTGATAGTGTTGATGGTGACAGTGATAGTGTTGATGGTGACAGTGATAGTGTTGATGGTGACAGTGATAGTGTTGATGGTGACAGTGATGGTGACAGTGATAGTGTTGATGGTGACAGTGATGGTGACAGTGATGGTGACAGTGATAGTGTTGATGGTGACAGTGATGGTGACAGTGATGGTGACAGTGATGGTGACAGTGATAGTGTTGATGGTGACAGTGATGGTGACAGTGATAGTGTTGATGGTGACAGTGATGGTGACAGTGATGGTGACAGTGATAGTGTTGATGGTGACAGTGATGGTGACAGTGATAGTGTTGATGGTGACAGTGATAGTGTTGATGGTGACAGTGATAGTGTTGATGGGGACAGTGATAGTGTTGATGGTGACAGTGATAGTGTTGATGGTGACAGTGATAGTGTTGATGGTGACAGTGATAGTGTTGATGGTGACAGTGATAGTGTTGATGGTGACAGTGATAGTGTTGATGGTGACAGTGATAGTGTTGATGGTGACAGTGATAGTGTTGATGGTGACAGTGATGGTGACAGTGATAGTGTTGATGGTGACAGTGATAGTGTTGATGGTGACAGTGATAGTGTTGATGGTGACAGTGATAGTGTTGATGGTGACAGTGATAGTGTTGATGGTGACAGTGATAGTGTTGATGGTGACAGTGATAGTGTTGATGGTGACAGTGATAGTGTTGATGGTGACAGTGATGGTGTTGATGGTGACAGTGATAGTGTTGATGGTGACAGTGATAGTGTTGATGGTGACAGTGATAGTGTTGATGGTGACAGTGATAGTGTTGATGGTGACAGTGATAGTGTTGATGGTGACAGTGATAGTGTTGATGGTGACAGTGATAGTGTTGATGGTGACAGTGATAGTGTTGATGGTGACAGTGATAGTGTTGATGGTGACAGTGATAGTGTTGATGGTGACAGTGATAGTGTTGATGGTGACAGTGATGGTGACAGTGATGGTGTTGATGGTGACAGTGATAGTGTTGATGGTGACAGTGATAGTGTTGATGGTGACAGTGATAGTGTTGATGGTGACAGTGACAGTGATGGTGTTGATGGGGACAGTGATAGTGTTGATGGTGACAGTGATAGTGTTGATGGTGACAGTGATAGTGTTGATGGTGACAGTGATAGTGTTGATGGTGACAGTGATAGTGTTGATGGTGACAGTGATAGTGTTGATGGTGACAGTGATAGTGTTGATGGTGACAGTGATAGTGTTGATGGTGACAGTGATAGTGTTGATGGTGACAGTGATAGTGTTGATGGTGACAGTGATAGTGTTGATGGTGACAGTGATAGTGTTGATGGTGACAGTGATAGTGTTGATGGTGACAGTGATAGTGTTGATGGTGACAGTGATAGTGTTGATGGTGACAGTGATAGTGTTGATGGTGACAGTGATAGTGTTGATGGTGACAGTGATAGTGTTGATGGTGACAGTGATAGTGTTGATGGTGACAGTGATAGAGTTGATGGTGACAGTGATGGTGTTGATGGTGACAGTGATAGTGTTGATGGTGACAGTGATAGAGTTGATGGTGACAGTGATGGTGTTGATGGTGACTGATAGTGTTGATGGTGACAGTGATAGTGACAGTAGCTTACTGCTGTTTCTGCCTCTGCAATCCTGTTGCTGGGGACTCATCCTGACCATGGGCCTCAGAGTTTATCCACCAGCGTCTCAACTCTGCTCCCCGTCCTGCTCATGCTGTCTCACAGTGTGCCTCTCTCCTCTGTGCGTGTGTGTGTGTGTGTTTCAGTCGGGTCTGACCCCGGTCCACGTGGCGGCCTTCATGGGCCACCTGAACATCGTCCTGCTGCTGCTGCAGAACGGAGCCTCCGCCGATATCAGCAACATCGTGAGCCTAAAGCACACACCCACACACCCACACACTCACACAGCTATTAACGAACCAGGAAGAGGTTCTGATCAATCTGACCAATAAGGAAGAGATAGTGATCCATGTGACCAATCATTAGGAGGTAGTGACCAGTCAGGAGGAGGTAGTGACCATGTGACCCGTCAGGGGGAGGTGCTGATGTGTGCTCTGTGTGCAGCGGGGGGAGACGGCCCTCCACATGGCAGCACGGGCCGGCCAGGTGGAGGTGGTGCGCTGCCTGCTGAGGAACGGAGCAATGGTGGATGCCAGAGCCAGGGTACGACCCTCTAACCCCCGCCACCTTACAACCTCACGACCACGCGATCCCCGACCCTGCGACCCCACGACCCCCGACCCAACGACCCCGTGACCCCACGACCCTGTGACCCCACGACCCTACGACCCAGTGACCCCACGACCCCCGACCCTGTGACCTCGCGACTCCACGACCCTGCGACCCCGCAACCCTGCGACCCCGCAACCTCATGACCCCTGACCCCACAACTCTGTGACCCCCCGACCCCGTGACCCTGCGACCCCGCGCCCCCTGACCCCACGGACTCACGACCCCACTATCCCACGACCCCGCAACCCCAAGACCCCATGACCCCTCGACCCAACGACCCCACAAACACTGTTATATTCCTCGTAATTACTCGACATATGACGATGATGATGGTGATGATGATGATGGTGGTGATGATGATGGTGGTGATAATGATGATGATGATGATGATGATGGTGGTGATGCTGATGATGATGATGATCGGGTGATGGTGATGATGATGATGATGTTGATGATGGTGATGATGGTGATGATGATGATGATGATGATGGTGGTGATGGTGATGATGATGATGATGATGATGGTGGTGATGGTGATGATGATGATGATGATGATGGTGGTGATGGTGATGATGATGATGATCGGGTGATGGTGATGATGATGATGTTGATGATGGTGATGATGGTGATGATGATGATGATGGTGGTGATGGTGATGGTGGTGATGATGATGGTGATGATGGTGATGGTGGTGATGATGATGATGATGATGATGGTGATGATGATGATGATGATGATGATGGTGGTGGTGATGGTGGTGATGGTGGTGATGATGATGATCGGGTGATGGTGATGATGATGATGTTGATGATGGTGATGATGGTGATGATGATGATGATGGTGGTGATGGTGATGGTGGTGATGATGATGGTGATGGTGGTGATGATGATGATGATGATGATGATGATGATGATGGTGATGGTGATGATGATGATGGTGGTGATGGTGGTGATGGTGATAATGATGATGATGATGGTGATGATGATGATGGTGGTGATGGTGGTGATGATGATGGTGATGATGGTGATGGTGGTGATGGTGATGATGATGGTGATGATGGTGATGGTGGTGATGATGATGGTGATGATGATGATGATGATGATGATGATGATGATGGTGATGATGGTGATGGTGGTGATGATGATGATGATGATGGTGATGATGATGAAGATGAGGCCTCCTTGTGGCTCCAGGAGGACCAGACTCCGCTCCACATCGCCGCCCGTCTGGGGAAGACGGAGATTGTGCAGCTGCTGCTGCAGCACATGGCGCACCCCGACGCGCCCACCGCCAACGGCCACACCCCCCTGCACATCTCCGCCCGCGAGGGCCAGCTGGAGACTGCCTCCGTGCTGCTGGAGGCCGGGGCCTCGCACTCCATGGCCACCAAGGTACCGGAACCCCAGACACAGTCTGACCAGGACCCCCAGACACAGGTCTGACCAGGACCCCCAGACACAGGTCTGACCAGGACCCCCAGACACAGGTCTGACCAGGACCCCCAGACACAGGTCTGACCAGGACCCCCAGACACAGGTCTGACCAGGACCCCCAGACACAGGTCTAACCCTAACCCTCTCTGTGCCAGACAGACAGGTGTCCAAACAGGCTGTTCATTCTGATGTCTTTATTAATTGATGTCTTTGTTATAACGTGTATCTTTATTAATTGATGTCTTTGTCATATTGTGTGTCTTTATTAATTGATGTCTTTGTTATAATGTGTTTCTTTATTCATTGATATCTTCATTATATGTATTATATTATATTATTGTCTCTTGTATCGCTGTGTGCGTCTAAACCACTCCCTACTCCGGGCCGTGCGTTTCCCTTTAGCTCTCAACCATCAGCAGACAAAAGAAGGGCTGGGTAGTCTGGTAAACACCCGGTCATGTGACCGCCACAGTCACATGACTCGGCTGATGTTTCACCAAGCGTGTTCATTCCGCCCTCTGGTGGCAGGAATATGAAGTGCGGTTCAGAAAGCATGTCGAGGAAACAAGACAACATGCTTCCTTCCTTCCTTCCTCAGTGTCTGTGCTCCTCCTGCTCCTTGTCCCCTTGTCTCCTTGTCTCATCAGTCTCTGTGTTCCTCATGCTCCTTGTCTCCTCATGCTCCTTGTCTCCTTGTCTCTTCAGTCTCTGTGCTCCTTGTCTCCTTGTCTCTTCAGTCTCTGTGCTCCTTGTCTCCTTGTCTCCTCAGTCTCTGTGCTCCTTGTCTCCTTGTCTCCTCAGTCTCTGTGCTCCTAGTCTCCTTGTCTCCTCAGTGTCTGTGCTCCTTGTCTCCTTGTCGCCTCAGTGTCTGTGCTCCTTGTCGGCTCAGTGTCTGTTCTCCTTGTCTCCTTGTCGCCTCAGTGTCTGTGCTCCTTGTCTCCTTGTCTCCTCAGTGTCTGTGCTCCTCCTTCTCCTTGTCTCCTCAGTGTCTGTGCTCCTTGTCTCCTTGACTCCTCAGTGTCTGTGCTCCTCCTTCTCCTTGTCTCCTCAGTGTCTGTGCTCCTTTTCTCCTTGTCGCCTCAGTGTCTGTGCTCCTTGTCTCCTTGTCTCCTCAGTGTCTGTGCTCCTCCTTCTCCTTGTCTCCTCAGTGTCTGTGCTCCTTGTCTCCTTGACTCCTCAGTGTCTGTGCTCCTCCTTCTCCTTGTCTCCTCAGTGTCTGCTCCTTTTCTCCTTGTCGCCTCAGTGTCTGTGCTCCTTGTCGGCTCAGTGTCTGTTCTCCTTGTCTCCTTGTCGCCTCAGTGTCTGTGCTCCTTGTCTCCTTGTCTCCTCAGTGTCTGTGCTCCTCCTTCTCCTTGTCTCCTTGTCGCCTCAGTGTCTGTGCTCCTTGTCTCCTTGTCTCCTCAGTGTCTGTGCTCCTCCTTCTCCTTGTCTCCTCAGTGTCTGTGCTCCTTGTCTCCTTGACTCCTCAGTGTCTGTGCTCCTCCTTCTCCTTGTCTCCTCAGTGTCTGTTCTCCTTGTCTCCTTGTCGCCTCAGTGTCTGTGCTCCTTGTCTCCTTGTCTCCTCAGTGTCTGTGCTCCTCCTTCTCCTTGTCTCCTTGTCTCCTTGCCTCCTCATTCTGTGTTCTCCTCATGCTCCTCCTTGTCTCCTTGTCTCCTCCTCAGAAAGGGTTCACTCCGCTCCACGTCGCCTCTAAGTACGGCCGTCTGGACCTGGCCGCCCTGCTCCTCTCCCGACGCGCCGCCCCCGATGCTGCGGGCAAGGTGTGACATCACCCCCCCCACAGGTCCTCCATCGTACAGTGAAGTACTGTATACTGAGTACTGTATACTGAGAGTACTGTACACTGAGAGTACTGTACACTGAGAGTACTGCATACTGAGAGTACTGTACACTGAGAGTACTGTACACTGAGAGTACTGTACACTGAGAGTACTGTATACTGAGAGTACTGCATACTGAGAGTACTGTATACTGAGAGTACTGTACACTGAGAGTACTGTATACTGAGAGTACTGTACACTGAGAGTACTGTACACTGAGAGTACTGTATACTGAGAGTACTGTATACTGAGAGTACTGCATACTGAGAGTACTGTACACTGAGAGTACTGTATACTGAGAGTACTGTATACTGAGAGTACTGCATACTGAGAGTACTGTACACTGAGAGTACTGTATACTGAGAGTACTGTACACTGAGAGTACTGTATACTGAGAGTACTGTATACTGAGAGTACTGTATACTGAGAGTACTGCATACTGAGAGTACTGTATACTGAGAGTACTGTACACTGAGAGTACTGTACACTGAGAGTACTGTATACTGAGGGTACTGTATACTGAGAGTACTGCATACTGAGAGTACTGTACACTGAGAGTACTGTATACTGAGAGTACTGTACACTGAGAGTACTGTATACTGAGAGTACTGTATACTGAGAGTACTGTACACTGAGAGTACTGTATACTGAGAGTACTGTATACTGAGAGTACTGCATACTGAGAGTACTGTACACTGAGAGTACTGTATACTGAGAGTACTGTATACTGAGAGTACTGCATACTGAAAGTACTGCATACTGAGAGTACTGTATACTGAGGGTACTGTATCCTGAGAGTACTGTATACTGAGAGTACTGTATACTGAAAGTACTGTATACTGAGGGTACTGTATACTGATAGTACTGTATACTGAGAGTACTGTATACTGAGGGTACTGTATGCTGAGGGTACTGTATACTGAGAGTACTGTATACTGATAGTACTGTATACTGAGGGTACTGTGCTGAGAGTACTGTATACTGAGAGCAGACCTCCTGAGTACTGTATACTGAGAGTACTGTATACTGAGGATACTGTAATATTGAGAGTACTGTATACTGAGGGTACTGTATACTGAGAGTACTGTAATACTGAGAGTACTGTAATACTGACAGTACTGTATACTGAGAAAAGACATCCTGTTAATTTAAATTCCTTCACCTTAACTCTTTTGAAGTGTTTCATGTTCTATTGTCCACTAATGATCAGGTGTTCCCCTGTGATGAATCTCCTGATATATATACATAGAATAACCACAACATATCACATTCTCTGTTACGTACCTCTAGATATATATACATAGAATAACCACAACATATCACATTCTCTGTTATGTACCTCTAGATATATATACATAGAATAACCACAACATATCACATTCTCTGTTACGTACCTCTAGATATATATACATAGAATAACCACAACAGACAACATTCTCTGTTACGTACCTCTAGATATATATACATAGAATAACCACAACATATCACATTCTCTGTTATGTACCTCTAGATATATAAACATAATGCATACCTTCGTAACCCTCATGACATCACTTACAACATGTCCATCAGACTGGTGTCAGTGCAGCTAACCGCTAAGCGCTAAGCTAACCTAAGCTAACCTGCTCTGCACAGAACGGCCTAACCCCGCTGCACGTGGCCGCGCACTACGACCACCAACAGGTGGCGCTGCTGCTGCTGGACAAGGGGGCATCGCCCCTCGCCACCGCCAAGGTGAGGGTCCCCCCTACGACCTTGGGGGGGCGTGCCTGTGTCTGCATGTGTCTGTGTCGTATGTATGTCAAGTGAACAGTATCCTTCACAACCACACTCAGCCACTCACCAAGGAGTAGGAGTGTGTCAGTGTGTGTAGTAGTGTGTTAGTGTGTCAGTGTGTGTAGTAGTGTGTCAGTGTGTCAGTGTGTGTGTCAGTGTGTCAGTGTGTCAGTGTGTGTCAGTGTGTGTGTGTCAGTGTGTCAGTGTGTCAGTGTGTGTCTGTGTGTGTCTGTGTGTCAGTGTGTCTGTGTGTCAGTGTGTCTGTGTGTGTCTGTGTGTCAGTGTGTCAGTGTGTGTGTCAGTGTGTCAGTGTGTGTCAGTGTGTCAGTGTGTGTGTCAGTGTGTGTCAGTGTGTCAGTGTGTGTCAGTGTGTCAGTGTGTGTGTCAGTGTGTCAGTGTGTGTCAGTGTGTGTGTGTGTGTGTCAGTGTGTCAGTGTGTGTGTCAGTGTGTGTCAGTGTGTCAGTGTGTCAGTGTGTGTCTGTGTGTCAGTGTGTGTCAGATTGTCAGTGTGTCAGTGTGTCAGTGTGTCAGTGTGTGTCTGTGTGTCTGTGTGTCAGTGTGTCAGTGTGCCTGTGTGTCTGTGTGTCAGTGTGTGTCAGTGTGTCAGTGTGTGTCAGTGTGTCAGTGTGTGTCTGTGTGTCAGTGTGTCAGTGTGTGTGTGTGTGTCAGTGTGTCAGTGTGTGTGTGTCAGTGTGCCTGTGTGTGTCTGTGTGTCAGTGTGTCAGTGTGTGTGTGTGTGTCAGTGTGCCTGTGTGTCTGTGTGTCAGTGTGTGTCAGTGTGTCAGTGTGTGTCAGTGTGTCAGTGTGTGTCTGTGTGTCAGTGTGTGTGTGTGTCAGTGTGCCTGTGTGTCTGTGTGTCAGTGTGTGTCAGTGTGTCAGTGTGTGTCTGTGTGTCAGTGTGTCAGTGTGTGTGTGTGTGTCAGTGTGCCTGTGTGTCTGTGTGTCAGTGTGTGTCAGTGTGTCAGTGTGTCAGTGTGTGTCTGTGTGTCTGTGTGTCAGTGTGTGTGTGTGTCAGTGTGCCTGTGTGTCAGTGTGTGTCAGTGTGTCAGTGTGTCAGTGTGTGTAGTAGTGTGTCAGAGTGTGTCAGTGTGTGTAGTAGATTGTCAGTGTGTCAGTGTGTGTCAGAGTGTGTGTGACCCCTGACCTTACACTCTGACCCCCCAGTGTGTCAGTGTGTGTGACCCCTGACCTTACACTCTGACCCCCCAGTGTGTCAGTGTGTGTGACCCCTGACCTTACATTCTGACCCCCCCGTGTGTCAGTGTGTGTCAGAGTGTGTGTGACCCCTGACCATACACTCTGACCCCCCAGTGTGTCAGTGTGTGTGACCCCTGACCTTACACTCTGACCCCCCCGTGTGTCAGTGTGTGTGACCCCTGACCATACACTCTGACCCCCCAGTGTGTCAGTGTGTGTGACCCCTGACCTTACACTCTGACCCCCCCGTGTGTCAGTGTGTGTGACCCCTGACCTTACACTCTGACCCCCCCTAACAGAACGGCTACACTCCGCTGCACATCGCGGCCAAGAAGAACCAGCTGGAGATGGCGGGGGTGCTGCTGGGCCACGGCGCCCTCCCCCACACCCTGACCCAGCAGGGGGTCACCGCCCTGCACCTCGCCGCCCAGGAGGGCCACGCCCACATGGCCGCCCTGCTGCTGAGCAAGGCAGCGCAGCCCAACACGGCCACCAAGGTGAGCCCGGGAAGACTCACATCGGATCTGTGCTGCTGTGGGACAATGTTGTGATAGTGTGTGTGTGTGTGTTTCCAGAGCGGCCTGACCTCGCTTCACCTGGCGGCCCAGGAGGACCGAGTGGGCGTGGCCGAGGTCCTCACCCGGCACGGAGCCAACGCCGACCAGCAGACCAAAGTAAAGGCGCTGCGCTCTGCGCATTTGCTTTGAAAATCCATCAATATCCATGTGATCCATTGTGCTGAGGTGAAGCCATGTGCAGGGCGTATGATGGGAGTTAACTGAGGACGTGTTGTTCTAGCTCGGCTACACCCCCCTGATCGTGGCCTGTCACTACGGAAACGCCAAGATGGTTCACTTCCTGCTGCAGAACGGGGCCGGAGTTAACGCCAAGACCAAGGTGCTGTCATGTGATTTATATCATATATCTATATATCTATCTATCTATATATATAAATGTAGATATATCTATAGACATTTATATACCTATATCAATAATTATCTGAGATATATATTTAGATTCATCCATACATATCACTATACAGGGTTTTTTCTAAACAAGGGAACAGGGGCGCTGCGCCCCGATACTCCCGGCGTGCGCCATCCTACCGAAATGCCGACTGAACCTGTCAGACTTGGATCTGTACTTACATGCTGCTGTACAACATACACTATTTCTCAAAACGATCTTTTCTCCGCGAAAATATCCCAACACCACCACCTGACAATGTGTCTGATCCTCAAATAACTTATAATTACTCCAAAAATATTCCGAACCGAATTGGAGTTTCCCAGACCGAGTCGACATGCTAACGTTAAAGTTATTAGCAGCTAGCTAGCTAGCTACTATGTATTTGAATGGGTTTTTGGTCTAGGCGCTAAGATGCTAAGCAAGTATACAAGACCATTCCAGTTCTCTCTGCACAAAGCTACGGGTTCCCTGTTACCAGGGAACCCGTAGCAGGGAAATAAATGGCAGCTGCACGGCCGAATTAGCCCAATAAAAGTGTAGTAACCCAGAGAACCAGCTACAACATAGTTTTCATCCAAACGAGCCGTCTTTAGCTAACGGTGAATTGCATTGGCTTCTACGAGCAGTCGGCTTTCAGCCGCGAGCTTAGGGACCGTCTGCAAAGTGCAAAACTGAATTGCATTGGCTTCTACGAGCAGTCGGCTTTCGGCCGCGAGCTTAGGGACCGTCTGCAAAGTGCAAAACTGAAAACAACAACAATAGTAACATTTCTATAGCGTCGCCATTATTGACTCTAGAGCCCCAAAACTTGTTCCATAGAGGCATGGCACAGGTCTACCATGACTAACGCTACCCTGAACCACCTCCTCAGGATCAGTATTGAGGGGCCTGCAATTGATCAATTTGATTTTGACAAGGCAGTGAGCCATTGGGGCAGTCTCAGGAACAGACGGCTGCTGTTGTGATTTGTCCTACTTAATAAAAGTTTAGCCAATATTTTTTAAATTTGTCGTGTTTATTTACAGGGTAAAGTTGTACAAGTCTACCAAAAGTTGATAGTATTTTAGTTTTTCAGGATGACCACAAGAGCTAGAATTTCTCTCTAAGATAGCTTCAGAATGTACCATTGAATCATTATTTTTTCAAAGGCTTCGCGCCGTGGAAGGGGGAGACCCCCCTTCCACGCCATCCCCCGCCTCGGTCGCATTGCTCCCTCGGCTTTGCGCAGGGGTCTGCTCCCTGCTACTTTTTTTTTCTAGAAAAACCCCTGCTATATATATCACCATATCTATATAGATATTTATAGATGTGGATTCAACTATATACAGTATATAGATCTAGATATGTCTCCTTGTGTTGTAAAAGTTCTCATGCTAAAGGTACCACCAGAGTGTCCCCCACGACACCTAGGGTTAACTCTAACCCTAACCCTAACCCTAACTATATATATAGATCTAGATATGTCTCCTTGTAATGGTAAAGGTACCCCCAAGACACCTAGGGTTAACTCTAACCCTAACCCTAACCCTAACTATATATATAGATCTAGATATGTCTCCTTGTAATGGTAAAGGTACCCCCAAGACACCTAGGGTTAACTCTAACCCTAACCCTAACCCTAACTATATATATAGATCTAGATATGTCTCCTTGTAATGGTAAAGGTACCCCCAAGACACCTAGGGTTAACTCTAACCCTAACCCTAACCCTAACTATATATATAGATCTAGATATGTCTCCTTGTAATGGTAAAGGTACCCCCAAGACACCTAGGGTTAACTCTAACCCTAACCCTAACTATATATATAGATCTAGATATGTCTCCTTGTAATGGTAAAGGTACCCCCAAGACACCTGGTGTGAGATCAGGGTTAGGGTTAGTGAGGTCATGGTCATGGTTAGTGAGGTCATGGTTAGTGAGGTCAGGGTCATGGTTAGTGAGGTCAGGGTCATGGTTAGTGAGGTCAGGGTCATGGTTAGTGAGGTCAGGGTCATGGTTAGTGAGGTCAGGGTCATGGTTAGTGAGATCAGGGTCAGGGTTAGTGAGGTCAGGGTCATGGTTAGTGAGATCAGGGTCATGGTTAGTGAGGTCAGGGTCATGGTTAGTGAGATCAGGGTCATGGTTAGTGAGATCAGGGTCAGGGTTAGTGAGGTCAGGGTCATGGTTAGTGAGATCAGGGTCATGGTTAGTGAGGTCATGGTCATGGTTAGTGAGGTCATGGTTAGTGAGGTCAGGGTCATGGTTAGTGAGGTCAGGGTCATGGTTAGTGAGGTCAGGGTCATGGTTAGTGAGGTCAGGGTCATGGTTAGTGAGATCAGGGTCAGGGTTAGTGAGGTCAGGGTCATGGTTAGTGAGATCAGGGTCATGGTTAGTGAGGTCAGGGTCATGGTTAGTGAGATCAGGGTCATGGTTAGTGAGATCAGGGTCAGGGTTAGTGAGGTCAGGGTCATGGTTAGTGAGATCAGGGTCATGGTTAGTGAGGTCATGGTCATGGTTAGTGAGGTCATGGTTAGTGAGGTCAGGGTCATGGTTAGTGAGGTCAGGGTCATGGTTAGTGAGGTCATGGTCATGGTTAGTGAGGTCATGGTTAGTGAGGTCAGGGTCATGGTTAGTGAGGTCAGGGTCATGGTTAGTGAGGTCAGGGTCATGGTTAGTGAGGTCAGGGTCATGGTTAGTGAGGTCAGGGTCATGGTTAGTGAGATCAGGGTCATGGTTAGTGAGATCAGGGTCAGGGTTAGTGAGGTCAGGGTCATGGTTAGTGAGATCAGGGTCATGGTTAGTGAGGTCAGGGTCATGGTTAGTGAGTGTCCCCCACGACACCTAGGGTTAACTCTAACCCTAACCCTAACCCTAACTATATATATAGATCTAGATATGTCTCCTTGTAATGGTAAAGGTACCCCCAAGACACCTAGGGTTAACTCTAACCCTAACCCTAACTATATATATAGATCTAGATATGTCTCCTTGTAATGGTAAAGGTACCCCCAAGACACCTAGGGTTAACTCTAACCCTAACCCTAACCCTAACCATATATATAGATCTAGATATGTCTCCTTGTAATGGTAAAGGTACCCCCAAGACACCTAGGGTTAACTCTAACCCTAACCCTAACCCTAACTATATATATAGATCTAGATATGTCTCCTTGTAATGGTAAAGGTACCCCCACGACACCTGGTGTGAGATCAGGGTTAGGGTTAGTGAGGTCATGGTCATGGTTAGTGAGGTCATGGTTAGTGAGGTCAGGGTCATGGTTAGTGAGGTCAGGGTCATGGTTAGTGAGATCAGGGTTAGGGTTAGTGAGGTCATGGTCATGGTTAGTGAGGTCATGGTTAGTGAGGTCAGGGTCATGGTTAGTGAGGTCATGGTCATGGTTAGTGAGGTCATGGTTAGTGAGGTCAGGGTCATGGTTAGTGAGGTCAGGGTCATGGTTAGTGAGATCAGGGTTAGGGTTAGTGAGGTCATGGTCATGGTTAGTGAGGTCATGGTTAGTGAGGTCAGGGTCATGGTTAGTGAGGTCAGGGTCATGGTTAGTGAGGTCAGGGTCATGGTTAGTGAGGTCAGGGTCATGGTTAGTGAGATCAGGGTCATGGTTAGTGAGATCAGGGTCAGGGTTAGTGAGGTCAGGGTCATGGTTAGTGAGATCAGGGTCATGGTTAGTGAGGTCAGGGTCATGGTTAGTGAGATCAGGGTCAGGGTTAGTGAGGTCAGGGTCATGGTTAGTGAGATCAGGGTCAGGGTTAGTGAGGTCAGGGTCATGGTTAGTAAGGTCAGGGTCATGGTTAGTGAGGTCAGGGTCATGGTTAGTGAGATCAGGGTCATGGTTAGTGAGATCAGGGTCAGGGTTAGTGAGGTCAGGGTCATGGTTAGTGAGGTCAGGGTCAGGGTTAGTGAGATCAGGGTCATGGTTAGTGAGGTCAGGGTCATGGTTAGTGAGATCAGGGTCAGGGTTAGTGAGGTCAGGGTCAGGGTTAGTGAGATCAGGGTCAGGGTTAGTGAGGTCAGGGTCATGGTTAGTGAGGTCAGGGTCATGGTTAGTGAGGTCAGGGTCATGGTTAGTGAGATCAGGGTCAGGGTTAGTGAGGTCAGGGTCATGGTTAGTGAGATCAGGGTCATGGTTAGTGAGGTCAGGGTCATGGTTAGTGAGGTCAGGGTTAGTGAGGTCATGGTTAGTGAGATCAGGGTTAAGGTTAGGGAGGTCAGGGGTTAGGGTTAGGGAGGTCAGGGTGTCTGAGGTTATAACGTGGTGTGTGTTCTGCCCCCAGAGTGGTTACACTCCCCTCCACCAGGCGGCGCAGCAGGGAAACACTCACATCATCAACCTTCTGCTGCAGGCTGGAGCCAAACCCAACGCCATCACAGTGGTGAGCACACACACACACACACACACACACACACACACACACACACACACACACACACACACACACACACACACACACACACACACACACACACACACACACAGACTCAGACTCACACACACACACACACACAGACTCAGACACACACATACTCACACATACTCACACACACACGCACTCAGATTCACACACACATACTCACACACACACACACACACACACACACACACACACACACTTAGACTCACACTGACACTCAGACTCCAACTCACACACACACACACACACACACACACACACACACTCACACTCAGACACACATACTCACACACACACACGCACACACACACACTCAGACAAACACACACACACACTCAGATTCACACACACATACTCACACACACACACACACACACACACACACACACACACACACACACTCAGACTCACACTGACACTCAGACTCCAACTCACACACACACACACACACACACACACACACACACACACACACACACACACACACACACACTCACACTCACACTCACACACGCTCAGCTGCTCCCTCTGGTCCTGACTGTAGCCCCTCTCTCTGTAGAACGGCAACACAGCGCTGGCCATCGCCCGCAGGCTGGGCTACATCTCAGTGGTGGACACCCTGAGGGTGGTGACGGAGGAGGTCACCACCACCACCACGGTACACACACACACACACACACACCGTGCCATCTGCCAGGTGTGTGTGCCGCGGTGCTTGGAGGACACACAATGTAGCGTTCTGTAGTTTGGCCAGGTGGCGTAGGGCGGGCCAATGGAAGAGGACTTCCTGTCGTCACTATGAATAATAATGAGCGGTCCTTGGTGAATGATAATGAGCGGTCCTTGGTGAATGATAATGAGCGGTCCTTGGTGAATGATAATGAGCGGTCCTTGGTGAATGATAATGAGCGGTCCTCGGTGAATGATAATGAGCGGTCCTTGGTGAATGATAATGAGCGGTCCTTGGTGAATGATAATGAGCGGTCCTTGGTGAATGATAATGAGCGGTCCTAGGTGAATGATAATGAGCGGTCCTCGGTGAATGATAATGAACGGTCCTCGGTGAATGATAATGAGCGGTCCTCGGTGAATGATAATGAGCGGTCCTCGGTGAATGATAATGAGCGGTCCTCTGTGAATGATAATGAGCGGTCCTCGGTGAATGATAATGAGCGGTCCTCGGTGAATGATAATGAGCGGTCCTTGGTGAATGATAATGAGCGGTCCTTGGTGAATGATAATGAGCGGTCCTTGGTGAATGATAATGAGCGGTCCTTGGTGAATGATAATGAGCGGTCCTTGGTGAATGATAATGAGCGGTCCTTGGTGAATGATAATGAGCGGTCCTTGGTGAATGATAATGAGCGGTCCTTGGTGAATGATAATGAGCGGTCCTTGGTGAATGATAATGAGCGGTCCTTGGTGAATGATAATGAGCGGTCCTTGGTGTTGCAGACGGTCACAGAGAAGCACAAACTCAACGTCCCGGAGACCATGAACGAAGAGCTCGACGTTTCTGATGAGGAGGGTAGGGCACACACACACACACACACACACACACACACACACACACACACACACACACACACACCGACTCCTCCCTCCCTCCTTCAACTGCTCTTGACACCCCCCCTCCCTCCCTGTAACCAAGGTGACGACACGATGACGGGCGACGGGGGGGAGTACCTGAGGGCCGAGGACCTGAGGGAGCTCGGGGACGACTCTCTGCCGGGGCAATACCTGGACGGGATGAACTACCTGCGCTACAGCCTGGAGGGAGGGGGGCGCATGGACAGGTACCGTACCTACAGCCTGGAGGGAGGGGGGCGCATGGACAGGTACCGTACCTACAGCCTGGAGGGGGGAGGGGGGGGGGGCATGGACAGGTACCGTACCTACAGCCTGGAGGGGGGGGGGGGGGGGGGCATGGACAGGTACCGTACCTACAGCCTGGAGGGAGGGGGGGGGGGGGGGCGCATGGACAGGTACCGTACCTACAGCCTGGAGGGGGGGGGGGGGAGGGGGGCGCATGGACAGGTACCGTACCTACAGCCTGGAGGGGGGGGGGGGGGAGGGGGGCGCATGGACAGGTACCGTACCTACAGCCTGGAGGGGGGGGGGCATGGACAGGTACCGTACCTACAGCCTGGAGGGAGGGGGGGGGGGGGGGGCGCATGGACAGGTACCATACCTACAGCCTGGAGGGGGGGGGGCATGGACAGGTACCGTACCTACAGCCTGGAGGGAGGGGGGGGGGGGGGGGGCGCATGGACAGGTACCGTACCTACAGCCTGGAGGGAGGGGGGGGGGGGGGCATGGACAGGTACCGTACCTACAGCCTGGAGGGAGGGGGGGGGGGGGGGCATGGACAGGTACCGTACCTACAGCCTGGAGGGGGGGGGGGGGGGGGGCATGGACAGGTACCTTACCTACAGCCTGGAGGGGGGGGTGCCTTACATTACCTTATCTTAACCACCTGCCCTACAGCCTGGAGGGATCTTAAAGGCTGCTGCCAACTTTCCTTGTTCTTAATGCTGAGTCAACGTGATCGATGAGCTCCTCATGGTGGAGGACCTCCACCCTGGAGCTCCTCATGGTGGAGGACCTCCACCCTGGAGCTCCTCATGAACACCTCCACCCTGGAACTCATCATGAACACCTCCACCCTGGAGCTCCTCATGAACACCTCCACCCTGGAGCTCCTCATGGTGGAGGACCTCCACCCTTGAGCTCATCATGGTGGAGGACCTCCACCCTGGAGCTCCTCATGAACACCTCCACCCTGGAACTCATCATGAACACCTCCACCCTGGAGCTCCTCATGAACACCTCCACCCTGGAACTCATCATGAACACCTCCACCCTGGAGCTCATCATGGTGGAGGACCTCCACCCTGGAGCTCCTCATGAACACCTCCACCCTTGAGCTCATCATGGTGGAGGACCTCCACCCTGGAGCTCCTCATAAACACCTCCACCCTGGAGCTCATCATGAACACCTCCACCCTGGAGCTCATCATGGTGGAGGACCTCCACCCTGGAGCTCCTAATGAACACCTCCACCCTGGAACTCATCATGAACACCTCCACCCTGGAGCTCATCATGGTGGAGGACCTCCACCCTGGAGCTCCTAATGAACACCTCCACCCTGGAACTCATCATGAACACCTCCACCCTGGAGCTCATCATGGTGGAGGACCTCCACCCTGGAGCTCCTCATGGTGGAGGACCTCCACCCTGGAGCTACTCATGAACACCTCCACCCTGGAGCTCCTCATGGTGGAGGACCTCCACCCTGGAGCTCCTCATGAACACCTCCACCCTGGAGCTCATCATGGTGGAGGACCTCCACCCTGGAGCTCCTCATGGTGGAGGAGCTCCACCCTGGAGCTCCTCATGGTGGAGGACTTCCATCCTGGAGCTCCTCATGAACACATCCACCCTGGAGCTCCTCATGAACACATCCACCCTGGAGCTCCTCATAAAGACCTCCACCCTGGAGCTCCTCATGGTGGAGGACCTCCACCCTGGGGATCCTCATGGTGGAGGACCTCCACCATGGAGCTCCTCATAAAGACCTCCACCCTGGTGGCTCTCGACCATGATGGACTCTGGTGGTTTGTTTCTGGTGTTCACGTTGGATGTTCATGGATGTTCTTCCTGCTCTTCCAGCTCCTTCAGCCCGACCCATCACAGCTTCTACACCCCCAAACACCAGGGCTTGATGGAGGATCTGCTCTCCAGCCACCAGGTCAGCTTCTTACTCACACATCTTCATATACATCCTGATCCCTTCCTTTCTATTTTTGTGTCTTTTTTTACTTCTGTGTTGTACTTCCTTATTATGTTCCTTCTTCTATATTGAACCAAGTGAACCAGATCCTCTGGATTAGTAAAGTTGAACTTGTGTTCCCTGACCCCCAGGTTTCCAATCTAACCCGGGACAACGAGAAGGACTCGTACCGACTCAGCTGGGGAACCGAGAACCTGGACAACGTGGCTCTGTCCTCTAGTCCCATCCCCTCTGGGTAGGAACCTCCACTCTAGTCCCCTCTAGAACCATAAATCTAGTCCCCTCTAGAACCACCACCCTAGTCCCCTTTGGGAAGGAACCTCCACCCTAGTCCCCTCTAGAACCTTCACCCTAGTCCCCTCTAGAACCTCCACTCTAGTCCCCTCTAGAACCATAAATCTAGTCCCCTCTAGAACCACCACCCTAGTCCCCTTTGGGAAGGAACCTCCACCCTAGTCCCCTCTAGAACCTTCACCCTAGTCCCCTCTAGAACCACCACCCTAGTCCCCTCTATAACCTCCACCCTAGTCCCCTCTAGAACCACCACCCTAGTCCCCTTTGGGAAGGAACCTCCACCCTAGTCCCCTCTAGAACCTTCACCCTAGTCCCCTCTAGAACCTCCACCCTAGTCCCCTCTAGAACCACCACCCTAGTCCCCTCTAGAACCTCCACCCTAGTCCCCTCTAGAACCTCCACCCTAGTCCCCTCTAGAACCTCCACCATAGTCCCCTCTAGAACCACCACCCTAGTCCCCTCTATAACCTCCACCCTAGTCCCCTCTAGAACCACCACCCTAGTCCCCTCTAGAACCACCACCCTAGTCCCCTCTAGAACCTCCACCCTAGTCCCCTCTAGAACCACCACCCTAGTCCCCTCTAGAACCTCCACCCTAGTCCCCTCTAGAACCTCCACCCTAGTCCCCTCTAGAACCTCCACCCTAGTCCCCTCTAGAACCACCACCCTAGTCCCCTCTATAACCTCCACCCTAGTCCCCTCTAGAACCACCACCCTAGTCCCCTTTGGGAAGGAACCTCCACCCTAGTCCCCTCTAGAACCTTCACCCTAGTCCCCTCTAGAACCTCCACCCTAGTCCCCTCTAGAACCTCCACCCTAGTCTCCTCTAGAACCACCACCCTAGTCCCCTCTAGAACCACCACCCTAGTCCCCTCTAGAACCTCCACCCTAGTCCCCTCTAGAACCTCCACCCTAGTCCCCTCTAGAACCTCCACCCTAGTCCCCTCTAGAACCACCACCCTAGTCCCCTCTAGAACCTCCACCCTAGTCCCCTCTAGAACCACCACCCTAGCCCCCTCTAGAACCTCCACCCTAGTCCCCTCTAGGCCCCCTCCATGGTAGCTGGATGCTGAGTTCAACAGTAGTATTGATCAACGTCAGGAATAGCTGAGCCTCACATTTACATTTAGGGCATTTTGCCAACGCTTTTATCCAAAGCGACTTACAATTTGTACATTTGTCAGAATTTGTCACCCATGTTGACTCAAGCCTTATGCAAGGTCATGACCTTAATGGGTCATGACCCATTAAGGTCATGACCTTACAGGGTCATGACCTTGCAGGGTCATTACCACCCTCAGGGAGCCCATCCCTCCAGTGAAGCAAACACTCACTCAGCCTGTTTCAGATCTGCACCTTCAAGTTCAGGGTCCGTCTGTTCTGTGCTCCCTTTTGGTGACTTGTTCTATGTTCCCTCTGGGTGACTGGTTCTCTGTTCCCTCTGGGTGACTGGTTCTCTGTTCCCTCTGGGTGACTGGTTCTCTGTTCCCTCTTGGTGACTGGTTCTCTGTTCCCTCTGGGTGACTGGTTCTCTGTTCCCTCTTGGTGACTGGTTCTCTGTTCCCTCTTGGTGACTGGTTCTCTGTTCCCTCTGGGTGACTGGTTCTCTGTTCCCTCTGGGTGACTGGTTCTCTGTTCCCTCTGGGTGACTGGTTCTCTGTTCCCTCTGGGTGACTGGTTCTCTGTTCCCTCTTGGTGACTGGTTCTCTGTTCCCTCTTGGTGACTGGTTCTCTGTTCCCTCTGGGTGACTGGTTCTCTGTTCCCTCTGGGTGACTGGTTCTCTGTTCCCTCTGGGTGACTGGTTCTCTGTTCCCTCTGGGTGACTGGTTCCCAACTGCTTTGTCTTTTCTAGCCGATCCTCTCCCTGCCGCCATCTTGGAGAAAACAGCAGGTGACCCAACTCTTCATCACTGTTCACTTCTCCTCTTCATCACTGTTCACTCCTCCTCTTCATCACTGTTCACTCCTCTTCATCACTGTTCACCCCTCCTCTTAATCACTTTTCACTCCCCCTCTTCATCCCTGTTCAGCTCTCCTCTTCATCAATGTTCCCTCCCCCCACCCCTCTCCTCTTCATCACTGTTCACTGTTCCTCTATAGAGGTCCCTAACACCGCCCCCTGCTGTCTGCATTGATATGACAGTCGGTCTCATTAGCTCCTCTATAGAGGTCCCTAACACCGCCCCCTGCTGTCTGCATTGATATGACAGTCGGGCTCATTAGCTCCTCTATAGAGGTCCCTAACACCGCCCCCTGCTGTCTGCATTGATATGACAGTCGGGCTCATTAGCTCCTCTATAGAGGTCCCTAACACCGCCCCCTGCTGTCTGCATTGATATGACAGTCGGGCTCATTAGCTCCTCTATAGAGGTCCCTAACACCGCCCCCTGCTGTCTGCATTGATATGACAGTCGGTCTCATTAGCTCCTCTATAGAGGTCCCTAACACCGCCCCCTGCTGTCTGCATTGATATGACAGTCGGTCTCATTAGCTCCTCTATAGAGGTCCCTAACACCGCCCCCTGCTGTCTGCATTGATATGACAGTCGGTCTCATTAGCTCCTCTATAGAGGTCCCTAACACCGCCCCCTGCTGTCTGCATTGATATGACAGTCGGTCTCATTAGCTCCTCTATAGAGGTCCCTCCCACCCCCTCCTGCTGGTTGCGCTTCAACTCCTTGTAGCTCAACCAAAACACTGTCATCACATGTCACATTACACCAAACCCTAGCTGGACAGGACTCTATTTGAGCTTGCCGGGATCTAATGTATAATCAACCAACGCCAGCACATTGAACTGGTAGGAGAGATGCCCGACTTGCTGGCAATACATCAGGTCACATGACCAAACCCACGCAGATAAGACCTTCCCTCAGCGAAGCCCTCAGGGGACCCCTCAGTGGTCTGGGTCCACCTGGGCTCACCTTGTGGTCTGGGTCCACCTGGGCTCACCTTGTGATCTGTGTCCGCAGCTTCCTGGTGAGCTTCATGGTCGACGCACGAGGCGGGGCTATGCGGGGCTGCCGCCACAACGGACTGAGGATCCTGGTCCCGCCCAAGAAGTGCAGCGCCCCCACCAGGGTGACCTGCCGCCTGGTGAAGAGGCACCGCCTGGCCACCATGCCCCCCCTGCTGGAGGGCGAGGGGCTTGCCAGCCGACTGGTGGAGGTCGGGCCCTCGGGGGCCCAGTTCCTGGGGTAAGACCGGCCTCAGGGGACCAGGGGGGCTGGGGGGGACCAGACAAAGGTAGGCTGGATTAGAGAAGGCTGGCTAGGTTAGGTTGGGCCAGTTTAGAGTAGATTGGTTAGGTTTGCTTTAGCCAGTCTAGAGTAAGCTAGTTAGGTTAGGTTTAGCTAGTCTGGAGTAGACTGGTTAGGTTGGTTAGGTTAGTTTGGGTTTAGCTAGTTTAGAGTAGGCTGGTCAGGTTGGGTTTAGATAGTTTAGAGTAGTCTGGTCAGGTTGGGTTTAGCTTATTTAGAGTAGGCTGGTCAGGTTGGGTTAGGCTAATTTAGAGTAGGCTAGCCTGGTTGGGTTTAGCTAGTTTAGAGTAGGGTGGTCAGGTTGGGTTTAGCTAGTTTAGAGTAGGCTGGTTAGGTCTTTAGGTAAACTATCAAAATAAGGAACCTTCGGATTGGTCCAGAGTTTTTTCCTGGTGTCTTATTGCTGCCTCTTCCTCTGCTTCATAACCAGTACCGGGGACCTGTCTCTGGTTCTTAACTAGTACCGGGGACGTGTCTCTGGTTCTTAACTAGTACCGGGGACGTGTCTCTGGTTCTTAACCAGGACCAGGGACCTGCCTCTGGTTCTTAACTCTTTGAACCTTTAACCCTTTAACTCCTTAACCCTTTCACTCCTTAACTCTTGACAGATGATAGATGTGATATGAAGCCCAGACTTCTGGTACTACAGAATACACTATGTACTAAAGAGTAGTATACAGTACATGTAGTACAATATATACTAGAGTAGTATACAGTAAATATAGTACAGTATATACTACAGAGTAGCATGCAGTACAGAATACACCTAGTCCATCCTCACATGTTACTACAGTACATCCTCACATGTTACTACAGTACATCCTCACATGTTACTACAGTACATCCTCACAGGTTACTACAGTACATCCTCACAGGTTACTACAGTACATCCTCACAGGTTACTACAGTACATCCTCACATGTTACTACAGTACATCCTCACATGTTACTACAGTACATCCTCACATGTTACTACAGTACATCCTCACATGTTACTACAGTACATCCTCACATGTTACTACAGTACATCCTCACATGTTACTACAGTACATCCTCACAGGTTACTACAGTACATCCTCACATGTTACTACAGTACATCCTCACATGTTACTACAGTACATCCTCACAGGTTACTACAGTACATCCTCACATGTTACTACAGTACATCCTCACATGTTACTACAGTACATCCTCACATGTTACTACAGTACATCCTCACATGTTACTACAGTACATCCTCACATGTTACTACAGTACATCCTCACATGTTACTACAGTACATCCTCACATGTTACTACAGTACATCATCACATGTTATTTTAGTAGCTCTTTAAAGATGTATGATGTCAGGATTAATGGAAGCTCCTCCCCCTCATGCTGCGTCTGGATCTGGTGGGTGTGGCTTCACAGTAAGCTCCACCTCCCCACAGCTCCTCCCCCCCTTAACGAGGGCGAGAGCCTCGTTAGCCGTATTCTCCAGCTGGGCCCCCCGGGGACTAGATTCCTTGGGTATGACCACTCTTTGTTCTTCATGAAGATCTGACTCCTGTTGTCCCTCACCCTTCTGCCAGAGGTTCTGGCTCTTCGCTGGGCTGCTCCATTATCCACACCTTCCCCCTCTCAACCAATCAGAGGACAGACGCAGAGGAAGGTCCGGTTCCCAAACGTTCCTTCCTCAGACGTTCTGCAATCCCTCAAGACTTTCCTAAGAAATCATTTATTTTCTGAATTATTTTTGTTCTTACACTTTTTTCGAACATATGATAGGGTTAGGAGTATAAACATAACGATTTTTTTTTATTCTTCAAGCATCTTAAGCCCGCCCCTTGCCCACGATTGGCCAGTTGATTTGCCCCTCAGAACACCTGAGAGAGGGAACGCTCATGTGGGTACTGGAGGACCTGCTCTCACTCCCATCTCTGTGTGTTCATCTGTCTCACCCTCTCATCTCTGTGGTGCCTCCCCGTCTCCCCCTCACCCTCTGTTGTCAACGGTCTGATTGTCTCTGATCTAGTGCAGCATGCATGTGTTGAAGAAGGTTGCAAACACACACACACATGCACACACACACACACACGCACACACACACACACACACACACAAAAACACACACACACACACACCACCATAAGCCAGCCACGCACAGGAGTCGGGCTCATCGTGTGTGTGTGTGTGTGTGTGTGTGTGTGTACCCCAGCCCGGTGGTGGTGGAGATCCCCCACTTCGCAGCGCTGCGGGGGACAGAGAGGGAGCTGGTGGTGATGAGGAGCGAGGGGGGAGATCAGTGGAAGGAGCACCAGTGTGACCACACTGAGGAGGAGCTCAACCAGGTCCTCAACGGCATGGATGAGGGTGAGAGCCTGCACAACACTCTAACCCTAACCCTAACCCTAACCCCCCCATCTGAACCAGGAGAGCAGCACGCACCGTATCCTCCCATCCTGTCAGCTCCACGGAGCGGACAGTCCTGACAGTGATATCTCCAGAAGTCCTGACAGTGGTATCTCTAGAAGTCCTGACAGTGGTATCTCCAGAAGTCCTGACAGTGGTATCTCCAGAAGTCCTGACAGTGGTATCTCTAGAAGTCCTGACTGTGGTATCTCTAGAAGTCCTGACAGTGGTATCTCCAGAAGTCCTGACAGTGATATCTCCAGAAGTCCTGACAGTGGTATCTCTAGAAGTCCTGACAGTGGTATCTCCAGAAGTCCTGACAGTGGTATCTCTTTATGTCCTGACAGTGGTATCTCCAGAAGTCCTGACAGTGGTATCTCTTTATGTCCTGACAGTGGTATCTCCAGAAGTCCTGACAGTGGTATCTCTTTATGTCCTGACAGTGGTATCTCCAGAAGTCCTGACAGTGGTATCTCTTTATGTCCTGACAGTGGTATCTCCAGAAGTCCTGACAGTGGTATCTCTTTATGTCCTGACAGTGGTATCTCCAGAAGTCCTGACAGTGGTATCTCTTTATGTCCTGACAGTGGTATCTCCAGAAGTCCTGACAGTGGTATCTCTTTATGTCCTGACAGTGGTATCTCCAGAAGTCCTGACAGTGGTATCTCTTTATGTCCTGACAGTGGTATCTCCAGAAGTCCTGACAGTGGTATCTCCAGAAGTCCTGACAGTGGTATCTCTTTATGTCCTGACAGTGGTATCTCTAGAAGTCCTGACAGTGGTATCTCCAGAAGTCCTGACAGTGGTATCTCCAGAAGTCCTGACAGTGGTATCTCTAGAAGTCCTGACAGTGGTATCTCCAGAAGTCCTGACAGTGGTATCTCTAGAAGTCCTGACAGTTTGTGTCCTACTGAAGCCTGTGTCTCCTCAGAGCTGGACTCGCCCCAGGAGCTGGAGAGGAAGCGTATTTGCCGGATCATCACGCGGGATTTCCCACAATACTTTGCGGTGGTGTCGCGGGTGAAGCAGGACAGCGAGCTGATTGGGCCGGAGGGCGGCGTGCTGAGCAGCACGGTGGTGCCTGCGGTGCGGGCCGCGTTCCCCCAGGGGGCGCTCACCAAGAAGATCCGGGTGGGCCTGCAGGTGAGGAGCCCTGGGGGGGCTGGGGGGGCTGGGGGGGCGGGGCAACACTTCCCCCTAGATACTGTTACCAGGGGCGGTCCTCAGCTTCTACATTAACAGTGTTTCATCACAACCCATTGTTCAACACCCCCAAACCGTGGCGACGTCTGACCCCTCTGCCCCCCAGGCCCAACCCATGAGCCTGGAGCTGGTGCGCCGGACCCTGGGCAGCAAGGCCGCCTTCAGCCCCATCGTCACGCTGGAGCCACGCAGGAGGAAGTTCCACAAGCCCATCACCATGACGCTCCCAGTCCCTGAAACCGGCTCCGACCCCGCCCTCAACGGATTCAGGGGCGACGCGCCCTCCCTGAGGCTGCTCTGCAGCATCACTGGTGAGCACCTGCTGGTCCCGGTCCACGGCCAGGTCAAGGTCCGGGTCTTGCTGGTCCTGGTGCAGAACCAGGTCCAGGTCCAGGTCCTGATTGTCCAGGTCCAGGTCCTGGTCCCCAGGGCCAGGTCCCCAGGTCCGGGTCCCGGTCCAGGTCCAGGTCCCGGTCCAGGTCCAGGTCAGTGTCCAGGTCCTGCTGGTCCCGGTCTAGGACCAGCTCAAGGTCCAGGTCCTGCTGGTCCCGGTCCGGGTCCAGGTCCTGCTGGTCCCGGTCCAGGGCCAGGTCCAGGTCCCCAGGTCTAGGTCCCGGTCCAGGTCCCGGTCCAGGTCCAGGTCCGGGCCCAGCTGGGCCCCAGTCCGGGTCCTTGTGGTCCGTCTGTGGGCTTCAAGGAGACCTTATCAGGTCTCATGAAGGTCATTGATCGAGAGAAGACCTCAGAGAGCCCTGATGCTCTGAAGGCTTCGGCTTCTCCCTGTGCTGACGCACGCGTGTGTGTTGGTGTGTGTGTTGGTGTGTGTTGGTGTGTGTGTGTGTTGGTGTGTGTGTTGGTGTGTGTGTTGGTGTGTGTGTTGGTGTGTGTGTTGGTGTGTTGGTGTGTGTTGGTGTGTGTGTTGGTGTGTGTGTTGGTGTGTGTTGGTGTGTGTTGGTGTGTGTTGGTGTGTGTTGGTGTGTGTTGGTGTGTGTTGGTGTGTGTGTTGGTGTGTGTGTTGGTGTGTGTTGGTGTGTGTTGGTGTGTGTGTTGGTGTGTGTGTTGGTGTGTGTTGGTGTGTGTGTTGGTGTGTGTTGGTGTGTGTGTTGGTGTGTGTGTTGGTGTGTGTGTTGGTGTGTTGGTGTGTGTGTTGGTGTGTGTGTTGGTGTGTGTGTTGGTGTGTGTGTTGGTGTGTTGGTGTGTGTGTTGGTGTGTGTGTTGGTGTGTGTGTTGGTGTGTGTTGGTGTGTTGGTGTGTGTGTTGGTGTGTGTGTTGGTGTGTGTGTTGGTGTGTGTGTTGGTGTGGGTGTTGGTGTGTGTGTTGGTGTGTGTTGGTGTGTGTGTTGGTGTGTGTGTTGGTGTGTGTGTTGGTGTGTGTTGGTGTGTGTGTTGGTGTGTGTGTTGGTGTGTGTTGGTGTGTGTTGGTGTGTGTTGGTGTGTGTGTTGGTGTGTGTGTTGGTGTGTGTTGGTGTGTGTGTTGGTGTGTTGGTGTGTGTGTTGGTGTGTGTGTTGGTGTGTGTGTTGGTGTGTGTTGGTGTGTGTGTTGGTGTGTGTGTTGGTGTGTGTGTTGGTGTGTGTGTTGGTGTGTGTTGGTGTGTGTGTTGGTGTGTGTGTTGGTGTGTGTGTTGGTGTGTTGGTGTGTGTGTTGGTGTGTGTGTTGGTGTGTGTGTTGGTGTGTGTGTTGGTGTGTGTTGGTGTGTTGGTGTGTGTGTTGGTGTGTGTGTTGGTGTGTGTGTTGGTGTGTGTGTTGGTGTGTGTTGGTGTGTTGGTGTGTGTGTTGGTGTGTGTGTTGGTGTGTGTGTTGGTGTGTTGGTGTGTGTGTTGGTGTGTGTGTTGGTGTGTGTTGGTGTGTGTTGGTGTGTGTTGGTGTGTGTGTTGGTGTGTGTGTTGGTGTGTTGGTGTGTGTTGGTGTGTGTGTTGGTGTGTTGGTGTGTGTGTTGGTGTGTGTGTTGGTGTGTGTGTTGGTGTGTGTGTTGGTGTGTGTTGGTGTGTGTTGGTGTGTGTTGGTGTGTGTTGGTGTGTGTTGGTGTGTGTTGGTGTGTGTTGGTGTGTGTGTTGGTGTGTGTGTTGGTGTGTGTGTTGGTGTGTGTTGGTGTGTGTGTTGGTGTGTGTGTTGGTGTGTGTTGGTGTGTGTGTTGGTGTGTGTGTTGGTGTGTGTTGGTGTGTGTGTTGGTGTGTGTTGGTGTGTGTTGGTGTGTGTTGGTGTGTGTGCAGGAGGGACCACGCCCGCCCAGTGGGAGGACATCACAGGGACCACGCCCCTGACCTTCACCAACGACTGCGTCTCCTTCACCACCAACGTCTCTGCCAGGTAGGGGGACCTACCCATCCCTCCACCTCCACCTCACCTCCACCTACCCATCCCTCCACCTCCACCTCACCTCCACCTACCCATCCCTCCACCTCCACCTCACCTCCACCTACCCATCCCTCCACCTCCACCTCACCTCCACCTACCCATCCCTCCACCTCCACCTCACCTCCACCTACCCATCCCTCCACCTCCACCTCACCTCCACCTACCCATCCCTCCACCTCCACCTCACCTCCACCTACCCATCCCTCCACCTCCACCTCACCTCCACCTCCACCTACCCATCCCTCCACCTCCACCTCACCTCCACCTACCCATCCCTCCACCTCCACCTCACCTCCACCTACCCATCCCTCCACCTCCACCTCACCTCCACCTACCCATCCCTCCACCTCCACCTCACCTCCACCTACCCATCCCTCCACCTCACCTCCACCTACCCATCCCTCCACCTCCACCTCACCTCCACCTACCCATCCCTCCACCTCCACCTCACCTCCACCTACCCATCCCTCCACCTCCACCTCACCTCCACCTACCCATCCCTCCACCTCCACCTCACCTCCACCTACCCATCCCTCCACCTCCACCTCACCTCCACCTACCCATCCCTCCACCTCCACCTCACCTCCACCTACCCATCCCTCCACCTCACCTCCACCTACCCATCCCTCCACCTCCACCTCCCTAACCCTCCACCTCTACCTCCACCTCAACCTTGACCTTGACCTACCTAACCCCTCCACCTACCTAACCCTCCACCTCCACCTCACCTCCACCTACCCTTCCCTTCACCTCCACCTCCACCTACCTAACCTTCCACCTCCACCTTCCTAACCCTCCACCTCCACCTCACCTCCACCTACCCTTCACCTCCACCTCCACCTACCTAACCTTCCACCTCCACCTACCTAACCTTCCACCTCCACCTTCCTAACCCTCCACCTCCACCTGCACCTCCACCTCCACCTTGAACTACCTAACCCTCCACCTCCACCTTGACCTACCTAACCCTCCACCTCCAACTCAACCTCCACCTTGACCTACCTAACCCTCCACCTCCAACTCAACCTTGACCTACCTAACCCACCACCTCCACCTCCACCTAAGTAACCCTCCACCTTGACCTACCTAACCCTCCACCTCCACCTTGACCTACCTAACCCTGCACTCTAGATGGTTTTACTCCAAAAAGATCTAGAAGGTTTCTGAAGAATCCAACCCATCCATGAGTCAATCCAAGGGGTTAATTTCCATGAATCCTCTCATTCTGGTCCACTTTACCCCCCATGGGAAAATTCTAGGCCACCGTCATGACGGATCACATGAACTTTTTGCGGGGGTATCAGAGCACTCACCCATGACCTTCCTGCTGATCACATGACCTTCCTGCTGATCACATGACCCTCCCCCAGGTTCTGGCTGGTGGACTGCCGGCAGGCGCAGGAGTCTGTGAACTTCTCCACCCAGGTGTACCGGGAGGTCATCTGCGTGCCTTACATGGCCAAGTTCGTGGTCTTCGCTAAGACCCACGACCCGATAGAGGCCCGCCTGCGCTGCTTCTGTATGACGGACGACCGCATGGAGAAGAGCCTGGAGCAGCAAGAGCTCTTCACTGAGGTGGCCCGCAGCCGGGACGTGGAGGTGAGGACCAGGGGGGGAGGGGGAGGAACAGGGGGAGGAGGGGGGAGGACCAGGGGGGAGGACCAGGGGGGAGAAGAGCCTGGAGCAGCAAGAGCTCTTCACTGAGGTGGCCCGCAGCCGGGACGTGGAGGTGAGGACCAGGGGGGGAGGGGGAGGAACAGGGGGAGGAGGGGGGAGGACCAGGGGGGAGGAGGGAGGAGGAGGGGGAGGAGGGGGGAGGAGGACCAGGGGGAGGAGGAGGAGGGGGAGGAGGGGGGAGGACCAAGGGGGAGGACCAGGGGGGGAGGGGGAGGACCAGGGGGGAGGACAGGGGAGGAGGGGGGAGCTGAGGAAGGCGTGTGAGGTTGACGAAGGTGAAGATGAAAGGATAATGGCGGTGCTGTCCATATGTAGGTTCTGGAGGGGAAGCCCATCTATGCAGACTGCTGTGGTAACCTGGTGCCGCTCACCAAGAGCGGACAGCACCACCTCTTCAGCTTCTACGCCTTCAAGGAGAACCGCCTGGCACTCTTCATCAAGGTACGCACCGCTGGCCATGCTCTTTCTGCTTGGACCCCCGAGGATGGACCTTCTCTCGTCCTAGTGGGCTCAGGTCAGGAATGAACCAGGTGTCCTGGGGATCAGAAGTGGTCGGACTGGTTTGCTCCACCTAGACTGGTTTAATCCAGCTGGACTGGTTTAATCCACCTGGACTGGTTTTATCCACCTGGATTAGGGTTAGGGTTAGGGTTAGGTTCAGGGTTAGGGTTAGGTTCAACCATACAGTAAACAAAGCCCTTGTTGCTTTTAACCCCTTCCCTTCCTGGTGGTGACCCAGGTCCGGGACAGCACCCAGGAGCCCTGCGGCCGGCTCTCCTTCATGAGGGAACCCAGAAACTACCGCGCCTTGACCCAGAACGCCATATGCAACCTCAACATCAGCCTGCCCTCATACTGCAAGGTAACCGAGGTAGAAACAGCTCCCCCTGCTGGCTCCAACAGGAGAATCACCTCATGCACTGTACTGCAACACCAGAGCCTGAATCCCTATCTAGAGCTGATTGTGTTCATGGAAAAAGGTTGATCCTTTACTCAAACCACACGTTATCGCATGTTATGTTGAGGGTAGCTCACAGCTTATACTTTATAAACTGAAATCATTCACCCATCCATTTTGGAATTGAAACATAGCATTGTATTCTTAAATTAGTCAATTGGACTTGAAAATGTTATACAGCAGGTGACCATTTTCTGTAGTCACGTTAAAAATGTGGGTTAAAGGTTCAGTAATGTAACTCTAAGGTACAAAATATCTGTCCGTCTTTGTCCCTCTGTCTCTTCTATCCCTGTCTGTCTCTCCCGCTCTTCTTCTGAAGGACTCTGATTCAGATCAAGAACAAGAAAGCGAGGTAATCAACACCAACTAACCCCACCCATAACTCCACCCTGTTCACTAGTCTAACTCCATCTCTGACTACACCCTGTTCATATTATCACGCATTAAGAGGAGTGTGATGATATGTAGAGCGAAGGGAGATAAGGACCTCCTCTTTCCACAATTTTATCTTTCTGGGGAAGAGCTTTGTGTTAGTTATGAAACCAAATACCTAGGGCACTTTATAACAGATCAAATGCGTGACGATGACGACATTTTTAGACAATGTCATACATTATATGCCCAACCTAATATGTTGGCAAGAAAATGTCATATGTGCTCTGATTATGTAAAAATTTGTGCTGTCAGTTAAATGCGTTTTTAATGACGTTAACGCAAACCAATTTTAACGGCTTTAATTTTTTTTCTTCGGCTCAAAACAAAGAAGCAATAGCCTGACTGCTATGTTCAAGGCAGTATGTTTGTATGTTCATCGTTTAATTGCACTATAGGCATTTTTTTTGTATTGTCCTGTTTTGATCAGTATATGCCAATGTTGTTATCAATAAAAAAACATTTGCACAAGGCAAGCCGATGCCCTTCTCCATGTTGATAAGAGCATTAAAATGACAAAAATTAATGGGACAAAGAAATTAAGGGATATTTAGCATAGAAAAAGATTTGCGAGTTAACTATGACATTAATGCGATTAATCGCGTTTAAATATTTTAATCGCTTGACGGCACAAGTAAAAATATGTCTCTTTAGAGCATATTGCACTCCCCTGTATACTGCCCCCTTATGGGGTAAGAAAGAACGGAAAAATCAAGTATGCACTGACTACAGGTTGCTTACAATGCTTGTTTTAGAATCTTAAACCAAGGTGGAGCAGTGCAAGTGAGCTATTTGTGAATGCAGGAGTTAACACCTTACAAGCTTTATGGAGGAACCTCATGTACAGATTTATTGGGTGTAGTTAGAGGTGTATAACTACACCTCTAACTACACCCTGTTCACTTGTCTAACTACACCTCTAACTACACCCTGTTCACTAGTCTAACTACACCTCTAACTACACCCTGTTCACTAGTCTAACTACATCCTGTTCACTAGTCTAACTACACCCTTTTCACTAGTCTAACTCCACCTCTGACTACACCCTGTTCACGAGTGTAACTCCACCTCTAACTACACCCTGTTCACGAGTGTAACTCCACCTCTAACTACACCCTGTTCACTAGTCTAACTCCACCTCTGACTACACCCTGTTCACTAGTCTAACTCTGCCTCTAACTACACCCTGTTCACTAGTCTAACTCCACCTCTGACTACACCCTGTTCACTAAATCTAACGACACCCTGTTCACTAGTCTAACTACACCCTGTTCACTAGTCTAACTACACCTCTAACGACACCCTGTTCACTAGTCTAATTACATCCTGTTCACTAGTCTAACTACACCCTGTTCACTAGTCTAACCACACTCTGTTCACTAGTCTAACTACACCTCTAACTACACCCTGTTCACTAGTCTAACTACACCCTGTTCACTAGTCTAACCACACTCTGTTCACTAGTCTAACCACACTCTGTTCACTAGTCTAACTACACCTCTAACTACACCCTGTTCACTAGTCTAATTACACCCTGTTCACTAGTCTAACCACATCCTGTTCACTAGTCTAACTCCACCTCTGACTACACCCTGTTCACTAGTCTACCTACACCCCTAACTACACCCTGTTCACTAGTCTAACTACACCCTGTTTACTAGTCTACCTCCACCTCTGACTACACCCTGGTTACTGGTCTAACTTCACCTTTGACTACACCCTGTTCACTAGACTAACTACACCCTGTTCACTAGTCTAACTCCACCATTGACAACACCCTGTTCACTAGTCTAACTACACCCTGCTCACTAGTCTAACTCCACTTCTGACTACACCCTGCTCACTAGTCTAACTACACCTCTGACTGTCTCTCTCTGTCTTTCCAGTCGGGCCGACCACGAGGGAGATGTAAGCTATCCAGCCTTTTTTATCTCATCTATGCATTGAAATATGTGTTATCTTTCTATTATCCTAATTAATATGAATACAGGACAGCCAATGTGTGATAGATGAATGTTGTAATTAATGTCCAGATTCGTTTTGTCCTGAACTCATCTCGCCCCATGGAATCAAACGTTATATCTGAAACAAACCCGCTCATCTCACAACCTATCCCACCACACCCTCCTGTCCCCTTCTCACCCCTTCACCACACCTTACTGTCCCCCCTCACCCCTTCACCACACCTTACTGTCCCCCCTCACCCCTTCACCACACCTTACTGTCCCCCCTCACCCCTTCACCACACCCTCCTGTCCCCACTCACCCCTTCACCACACCTTACTGTCCCCCCTCACCCCTTCACCACACCCACCTGTCCCCTTCTCACCCCTTCACCACACCTTACTGTCCCCACTCACCCCTTCACCACACCCTCCTGTCCCCCCTCACCCCTTCACCACACCCTCCTGTCCCCCCTCACCCCTTCACCACACCCTCCTGTTCCCACTCACCCCTTCACCACACCCTCCTGTTCCCAGTCACCCCTTCACCACACCCTCCTGTCCCCACTCACCCCTTCACCACACCCTCCTGTCCCCACTCACCCCTTCACCACACCCTCCTGTTCCCACTCACCCCTTCACCACACCTTACTGTCCCCACTCACCCCTTCAACACACCCACCATCCTCCGCTTTACTCCCCCTTTGTCCCTGACTCCCTCTTTGTCCCTGACACCCCCTTTGTCCCTGACTCCCCCTTTGTCCCTGACTCCCCCTTTGTCCCTGACTCCCCCTTTGTCCCTGACTCCCCTTTGTCCCTGACTCCCCCTTTGTCCCTGACTCCCCTTTGTCCCTGACTCCCCCTTTGTCCCTGACACCCCCTTTGTCCCTGACTCCCCCTTTGTCCCTGACTCCCCCTTTGTCCCTGACTCCCCTTTGTCCCTGACACCCCCTTTGTCCCTGACTCCCCCTTTGTCCCTGACTCCCCTTTGTCCCTGACTCCTTCTTTGTCCCTGACTCCCCCTTTGTCCCTGACTCCCCCTTTGTTCCTGACTCCCCCTTGTCCCTGACTCCCCCTTTGTCCCTGACTCCGTCTTTGTCCCAGACTCCCCCTTTGTCCCTGGAATCACATCCTAAATGGGTGTTTGGCTGAGTTTGCTCTAGATTACAGCACATGAATTAGCCTCTGTGTGTTAACGTGTGTTGTGTGTACCACACATTGTGTTAACATAAAGATCTAAATCGAACCTCAGTATTAATTCCACCACTTCTCCTCAATGGCGTCTTTTACTACCAATTATGTTTTACTAATGCGCTCGTCAAACACTCCACTTATCTCTTCCCTTTGCTTTGCACGGAAATAACTTGCCTTTTGTACTTTTGAATGCCTGTTTGTATGCTTGGTTCTTATGTTTTATGACTGTTTGATTTGGCCATTTTTTCTCACACACACATATTAGTTCTTTGATGCTATCGTATGTTTTCTACCTGGTTGGACCTGGAACAACTAATCCTCCTAGAAGAACTAATCCTACTACACTAACTAATCCTACTATAACAACTAATCCTCCTAGAATAACTAATTTTACATTTACATTTAGGGTATTTGGCAGACACTTTTATCCAAAGCAATTTACAATAAGTACATTTGTCAGAAGCAGGTGAAACAATATATCGCTGTTACAGTAAGGATGTTCATAAAGCCAATGCAAAGCACTAACAATCGCTAGGTTAATCCATTCCCTGTGAACAACGACAAAAAATCCTACTAGAACCGGCAGATAACATTAAGCAACAGTCCACCCATAGATTACAGAGGGTTAGGGTAGCCCTAACCCTAACCCCACCCTACCCTAACCCTAACCTAGATTATAGAGCAGTGGTGTGTTTGCATTGTCTCTATCAAATAGTCAGGGTTAGAGTTAGTGTGAGGGTTTGGGTTAGGTTAAACCCTACCCTAACCCTAACCCTAGATTACAGAGCAGTGGTGTGTTCCCATTGTCTCTATTAAATAGTTCTCATATTTCCCTGTTTCTTTAAAATAAACTTCATTTAAACAAAATCCACTTAGATTATGAAAAAAGCAATGACTTTCTTAGACAGAGGCAACTGTCCTGTTTGAAATGGTTTAACTTCTTAGGCTTACCAGTGAGTCAGTATCTAAGTAATCTTGAGATATTTTGACATTTCTTTTGTATCTTTCTCATTCTTTTCTCGTTTGTCCTTTGTTGGTGTTATTTTGAAGAGTTATTTTTTCTTTCATCTTATCTAGATGAGCTTGTTTGCTTTTTGTCCCGTGAGTGTGAAAGTGCTGCGTCTGTGTACAAGCAAGTTATTTCCTGCTCACATCCATTCCCATTGGTTGGCTTTGTAGCGTTGTTTGACCCTAGTGTTGTCCTCAGAGGGTTTTGGATGTAGTTTCCAGTGTTCCCAGTCCTCGCCTTATCCTGACCTCTTCTCCCATGTCTCTCCCCTTTCATTTCGATTTTGGTTTCTTTGCTCCTTACTTGTCTTTCTTCCACACGGAAGACGAAGAGACAGAGACGTCCGTTCTGAAGTCAGAGTTGATCCGCGACCCTGACCTTCTGTCTGACGTGTCCGAGATGAAACAAGACCTGATCAAAATGACTGCCATCTTGATTGCAGATCCCACTGAGAAATCCCGGTCCTTAGTAGGGAGCCTTTCAGAGAAGGGGGCTGAGGAGGTGTCTGGAGGGCCGTTAGAAAGAATGGAGAAGGACTTAGAGAAGGTCAAAGAGGACTTGGAGAAGGTCAGCGAGATCTTGAGGGGCGGGGCCTATGAGGGAGGTCTGGCCGAGGACTGGATCCTCCTCTCTGATGGTGAGGTAGAGGAAGCCAGAAGGATGGCCACCTTGACTCTCAAAGAGCCTGTCCTGCGTGAAACCCGGGCCAATAAAGGGGCTCCCAGGCCTAAAGCCATCAAAGACAGCGGGGACCTGAAGGAGTATCTCCCAGCCTCCTCCAAAACAAAAGCTCGGACGGAGGTCCACGAAAATTTCACAGACGTTGTTCTACGTAAAAGCGCAAAACCCACCCCACCAAAAAAGTCCCAGGATGAATCCTCTATTTCAGTTGTTAGAAAGCCGGTGAGGAGGAAGGGTAAAGATCCGGAGATCTCAGATCCTTCAGAGACGGACGGACATCTGGGTGTCCCTGCCACAGGCCCAAGGTCACCAATATCTCCTGTGATTGAAGAAACGCCCATTGGATCAATAAGAGATAAAGTTAAGGCTCTACAGCAAAAAGTGGAGGCAGAACAGAAGACCAAGAAGGTCACTGGAAGCAAGCCCTCACAGTTGCCTTTCGGTAAAATATTGCCGAAGCCCAAAGAAAGCCCTAAATCCAAACAGGGGCCCCCTAAGTCTCCCAAAGCTGAACAGCTGAAACCTGAGGAGACCATGTCAGTCAAAGCGCTGATGCAGGCTTTCCAAACAGGGCAGGAGTCCTCGAAGAGGACGGCTGGGCTTTTAGAAGTCAAGACACCCTGCAAAGCACCTTCCGAGGACCCCACAAAACAGCAAACCATAGATACAAAATGTACGACGAAAGTAATAACAACCCACGTCTCTCCAGAGAGAGAACTGTCCATGGACTCCAAGCCGAGCAAAGAGGCAGCCATCAATGTCCCCGATTCAGAACTGACTGATACTGCAGACTTTGGACACGGTGGCCTGGATGACAGCCCTGATAGCTTGAAACACGAGGGTGTGGCAGACTCACGGAGCGCCAGTCCCGGAGATGGGACCCCTCACTTGAGCTCTGAAGACAGCTATAAGCACGAGGGCCTAGCGACCCCCAGCTCAAGTCCTGAAAGTCTGTCTCTCTCTCCTAAGAATGGAGACCGCTTGACCAAAAAATCTGAACCTGACTCCGCCACAGTCCAAGGACAAAGACAAGGCAACAAAACATCCGCAGAATCTGGCATTTGGCCAATTGATGAACACAATTCTACTGTATTGATCCCTGTCCCCACCAATGAGGCTGCTGATGAGCATAGCACAAGTGAGTCCATAGACTTTGGGACCGAATCTAAGCCAGCTAAAGCTCGAAAGCTAACTAAGACAATCTCAGAGACACTAGAGACGTTTCTTAGCGACGAGGAAGGCCCGGACAATCAGCTCGCCGTACCGTCGGCCGGTTCCCCAGCCTCTAGGTCCTTCACTCTGAATCAAGGGAGCTTAGACTTGCCTTTAAGACGCCAAGACTCAGATGCCCTCAGCCCCTTAGGCGACGACTCTCTGACCATTAGCCACAGAGACTCTTTGGAGGGTAGTCCTGTCATGGAAGAGAATTCCTCCCAGAAGTCTCCAGACTCCATCGAACCTAGCCCGACCAGAGAGTCCCCCTGCCGGGACTCATTGGAGAACAGCCCTACAGAGCAGACCAGCCGCTTACCCTTCCCTCCACACATAGACCCCACTTCAGTGTCCTCTAGCCAGTCCTGCAGAGCCCCCGAGTTCCCACCCGATGCTCTGCGCTCTAGGCTCCGAGACTGTGAGGCTAGTGCGGAGGACGACAGTTGTGAGCAGACATCTCAGATGACAAGTTCTGGTAAGAGTCCCCTTTCACCTGACACCCCCAGTTCTGAAGAGGTAAGTTATGAGGTGAACCCTAGATCCCCTGACCCTATGTTCCTCCCTATCCAATCCATACCAACTGTCATCCCCGAAGACCCAGAGGAAGACATGTCAGACAGCCGTGAGGCACAGAGAAAGATAACCCCAGAGGAGGAGATGTTTAAAATGGCAGCAAAAATAAAAACATTTGATGAGATGGACCAGGACGCAAGAAGCAAACAGAACTCTAGAAAACATACATCAGCAGATCTTGAAATTGGGGATGACAGCTACATGACAGTGGACTCCATGAGTTACAACCCTTTCCTCAGTGAAAGTGGTCTTGCTATTCCCATAGAGGATTCAGGGTTAGCTGTTTGTATTGATTCCCATATTAAAATACAACCTCCCTCCCCTTTTCCAGCAGGTGGGCATGAAGAAATCAACAAGACCTCAACTACAACCACCGTTGACACATCTGAGGGACCTCATTCCGACTCAGATACAAATTACGCAAAAGACAAACTGAACATTTCTCTGGCACTGCCAGAAAAAGAAATTCCATCTGTAACGGTGGATGACCGTATTGGTACGGAAGCTATCGTTGCCAATGTAACGACCGAGCAGAGGCAAGAAAGCTTGAGGAAACTAAGCGAAAACAAAAAAGATGTGGAATTAGAAGGTCATGTGGAGTTAGGGGAGCGCCAATCTGCTCCTATAAAAACAGCTAGCAACATAACACACACAGATCAAACGCCACAAAAAGTGACACCAGAGTCTGTAACCGGTGACTCTGTGGGGCTTGGAGTAGATAAGGAGAAGTTGAGTCCTGGTCCTTGTATCCCTGATGCTAGCGAGGAAGAGCAGGGACCCCCCAAGACCGAGTCGAAGGGTGTCACTGCAAAGGCAGAAGGGGACCCCTGGAATGCGATGCGGGAAGACGATGCCGCCTTTGCAGCACGCGTTAAAGAAGAGGAGCAAAAGATCCTCAACCTGATGGTGGAGCGTCCGTCGCAACAGGCCACCCCGGACACCACCCCTGGGAGAACCCCCACAGAGGAGGGCTCTCCCGCCAGCGAGCCCAACCCATTCCTGTTCCAGGAGGGGAAGCTCTTTGAGATGACTCGCAGCGGGGCTATTGACATGACTAAGAGGAGCTATGAGGAGGAAGGCCCTGGCTTTGCCTTCTTCCAGATTAGGGAGCAGCCTCTAGAGGAGGCTCCTGCTGAGGGGGGCGGGGTGGGCGCTGGTCGACCGGCTGAACCGGAGGTTGGCCTCAATCTTACCATCGAGGTTAGAACTCAGAAAGAGGATGAAGTGAAAGAGGCTCCAGATAGACAGCTTCCGTGCGCTGCTGAGGTCACACAGGTTATCTCAGGTGATGATGGCTCAAAATCTAAAATCCCTAAAATGGGAGTCTCAGCCTCATCCAAATCCACGAAGAAAGATCCTACCCTTCCCGAAGCAGTAGAAGCTAAGGCAGATAAACCATCAGACGAGGGTCCTGTAGATGTAAGCTCCTCTGATCCAATGATGACAGACATACAAACAGCAGAAAGTACAGTGACCAGGTCTGTGTACTCTGAGCAAAGCCAGGAGTCATCTGATTCCTCCCCAGAAGAACCCCAGTCAGTAGTAGAATCGGCCAAAGCAGACGTTAAGGTAAAACAAGCGACATCTGCCAATGTCAAAAAGATCCAGGTCAAACCCCAAGCCAAGAATGTCTCTCAAGGTCGTGGGAAACCAACAACCCCAACTCAGTCTTACACCACTTCCTCCTCGAGGACTTTAAAAAAAGAGCCCTCATTTACATCTGAGTCCAAATCTAGAATCCCCATCAAAGCGTCCCCTACCAAGTCTGATTCAACAGTCAAACCCACAGACTCTACCCAGGAGAAAAGGCTTAAAATCCCTGTTAAAAAGGACTCTAGGAGAAAATCTGAGACAGATGCTGGTCCCTCCGTGGATACCAAAGCCAAGACGTCTTTCAAAGCCAAGAGCTTTTGTGAGGGGGAGTCAACCAGGCCCAAACCCAAAAAGGACCAGGGCCGTCCTTTGAGTGTGGAGTCGGCCAAGTCCAAAGGCTTCCATTCAAGGCTGCCGGTCAGAAGGAAGGCCGGTCAGGTCACTCCTACTGCAACGCCAACCAAAGTCAAGCAGCAGCCGCAAAAAACCTCCCTTGAGTTCTTGCCCGAGATAGGTGACGAAGCTGCAAAGCTTGTGGAGAAACTGGTTCAGGCAGAGAAAGACAAGGAGCGAGAAGCTACCGATAATAACTCAGATGATGAGAGCAGTCTTGTGGACCCTGCTGTTGTTGAAAAGGAAACATTCCCTGAGGTGCAATTTCCTCCTCCTGGGGGTGCGTTCCCTATCCGGCCGCTATGGGACCAGCCCACTGAGACGCAGTGCACCCCAGAACATACCGTCCCCCGTCAAGGTACCACGGCAACCTTACAGGCTACTGTAGCGTTGTGGCCCCCTAGCTTATGAACAAGAGACCTAGTACAGCCACGACGCAGTCTCTTAAAGTGTGGCTGTGTAGCTTAAGATGTGTTTGTGTTTGTTCTGTTGCTCTGTCTCTTTGTTCTGAAAATCTCAAGATTAGTTAACTACTAACTACTATTAGTACTACTAACTACAACTGACTAAATTAAAAAAGGGAATATTTATCTACTAAGTTTAGTTCAATTTGACTAAATTTCCTCCTGAAAATAGAAGGAAGGTCCCTTAAAAATACAAAAGCCCAAGTTTGACATCCCACACGGATAAGAAAGCCAGAGATATTTTCTGATGTGTAGTTAGTGTAACGCTACATGATGTGATTTTCCTCATGCCTATCTGGTGGTATTTGCAGTAGATCCACAGGATGAAGCCGAGAGGAGGGAGCAGAGGTTGGCAATCATAGCCGACCACCTTGGCTTCAGCTGGACAGGTGAGCGTCGACACTCAGATCAATGACCAGAAACTAGTTCTGGGAGCCCTATAATCTCCCAATTATAGTCCAAAACAAAACAGTGTGTGAAACAGCAAGCCCAACGATTAAGTAATGTATCAAAGTAAGTAGGTTATTCCTAATGTTTTAATATTAATATTTTAAGATTTAAAATGGTTATATGTTCACTGTGGGCTTTGACTAGTTTCAAACCTGAAATTAATCTTTTCTACAGCAGCACCATTTACACAAAAAATCGGAACTTGGAAGTTTCTCAAGAATAAAAAGCATCTGAATAAATATGAATCATAAAAGAGATTAATACACGCCCATCCGCTAGTCAATCCATCCAGGAAATCTTTCACTACAAATGAAGAAAATAATAAAGCTATATCTGTAGCAAGTCAGGAGTGGTTTCGAATGGGAAAACTTAAATACTCAAGGTCTAAGTAATTCACTGATTATATCTCTTATGTCAATAGTTACATTTTAAAAGCGTGATAGTTATTCGATTATCTAATTTCCATTTTGGTATATTAGAAATATTTGTAAGGAACAGTTCAGGGCACAGAGAAACAAAGCCTTTAAAAAATATTATGGGAAGTTCTCAATTATATCAGAAATCATATGAAACGTGTTTTCACATAGAGCTGGCCCGAGAACTGGACTTCAGTGAGGAACGAATCAACCAGATAAGGGTTGGGAACCCCAACTCTCTGCAGGACCAGAGCCATGCCTTGCTCCACCTCTGGACGAAGAGGGAGGGAACACACGCCACAGGTTCTCATTGCAACCTGTCGGTCAAACTAGCTACTAAATAAACCATCCAAAAGCTGCTAACTTTAGTTTCTTCACAGATACCGCGCTGCTGAGAAGACTGACCAAGATCAACCGAATGGACATAGTGCACATCATAGAGACCAAGATCAACAAGTCCAACCAGGAGGACACAACGTCACACACCTATGCAGAGATCGAGCGAACGATAGAGGACCGCAGTGAAGGTGCTTCCCTGGGATGACTCCATGTTTCCATTGGGAGGTGTTTCTATAGGTGGTGTTTCCATTGGGAGGTGTTTCCATGGGTGGTGTTTCCATAGGTGGTGTTTCCATTGGGAGGTGTTTCCATAGGGTGGTGTTTCAATAGGGAGGTGTTTCAATAGGGAGGTGTTTCCATTGGGAGGTGTTTCTAGAGGTGGTGTTTCAATAGGGAGGTGTTTCCATTGGGAGGTGTTTCAATAGGGAGGTGTTTCCATTGGGAGGTGTTTCTAGAGGTGGTGTTTCCATTGGGTGGTGTTTCCATTGGGAGGTGTTTCTAGAGATGGTGTTTCCATTGGGTGGTGTTTCCATTGGGAGGTGTTTCTAGAGGTGGTGTTTCCATTGGGAGGTGTTTCCATAGGGTGGTGTTTCAATAGGGAGGTGTTTCCATTGGGAGGTTTTACCATAGGTGGTGTTTCCATTGGGAGGTGTTTCCATTGGGAGGTGTTTCCATTAGGAGGTGTTTCTAGAGGTGGTGTTTCCATTGGAAGGTGTTTCCATTGGGTGGTGTTTCCATTGGGAGGTGTTTCTAGAGGTGGTGTTTCCATAGGGAGGTGTTTCTATAGGTGGTGTTTCCATTGGGAGGTGTTTCTATAGGTGGTGTTTCCATTGGGAGGTGTTTCCATTGGGAGGTGTTTCCATTAGGAGGTGTTTCTAGAGGTGGTGTTTCCATTGGAAGGTGTTTCCATTGGGTGGTGTTTCCATTGGGAGGTGTTTCCATTGGGAGGTGTTTCTAGAGGTGGTGTTTCCATAGGTGGTGTTTCTATAGGTGGTGTTTCCATTGGAAGGTGTTTCCATTGGGAGGTGTTTCTAGAGGTGGTGTTTCCATTGGGAGGTGTTTCCATTGGGAGGTGTTTCTAGAGGTGGTGTTTCCATTGGGAGGTGTTTCTAGAGGTGGTGTTTCAATAGGGAGGTGTTTCCATTGGGAGGTGTTTCTAGAGGTGGTGTTTCCATAGGTGGTGTTTCCATTGGGTGGTGTTTCCATTGGGAGGTGTTTCTATAGGTGGTGTTTCCATTGGGAGGTGTTTCTAGAGGTGGTGTTTCCATTGGGAGGTGTTTCCATAGGGAGGTGTTTCTATAGGTGGTGTTTCCATTGGGAGGTGTTTCCATAGGTGGTGTTTCCATTGGGAGGTGTTTCCATTGGGAGGTGTTTCTAGAGGTGGTGTTTCTATAGGTGGTGTTTCCATTGGGAGGTGTTTCCATTGGGAGGTGTTTCTAGAGGTGGTGTTTCCATTGGGTGGTGTTTCCATTGGGAGGTGTTTCTAGAGGTGGTGTTTCCATTGGGAGGTGTTTCCATTGGGAGGTGTTTCTAGAGGTGGTGTTTCTATAGGTGGTGTTTCCATTGGGAGGTGTTTCAATAGGGAGGTGTTTCCATAGGGAGGTGTTTCTAGAGGTGGTGTTTCCATTGGGAGGTGTTTCTAGAGGTGGTGTTTCCATTGGGAGGTGTTTCTAGAGGTGGTGTTTCCATTGGGAGGTGTTTCCATTGGGAGGTGTTTCCATAGGTGGTGTTTCCATTGGGAGGTGTTTCCATTGGGAGGTGTTTCTATAGGTGGTGTTTCCATTGGGAGGTGTTTCCATAGGTGGTGTTTCCATTGGGTGGTGTTTCCATTGGGTGGTGTTTCTAGAGGTGGTGTTTCCATTGGGAGGTGTTTCTATAGGTGGCGTTTCCATTGGGAGGTGTTTCCATGGGTGGTGTTTCCATTGGGTGGTGTTTCTAGAGGTGGTGTTTCCATTGGGAGGTGTTTCTATAGGTGGTGTTTCCATTGGGAGGTGTTTCCATGGGTGGTGTTTCCATTGGTGGTGTTTCCATTGGGAGGTGTTTCTATAGGGTGGTGTTTCTATAGGGTAGTGTTTTTCCATAGGTGGTGTTTCTATAGGTGGTGTTTCCATTGGAAGGTGTTTCCATTGGGAGGTGTTTCTATAGGTGGTGTTTCCATTGGGAGGTGTTTCTAGAGGTGGTGTTTCCATTGGAAGGTGTTTCCATTGGGAGGTGTTTCTAGAGGTGGTGTTTCCATTGGAAGGTGTTTCCATTGGGAGGTGTTTCTAGAGGTGGTGTTTCCATTGGGAGGTGTTTCTAGAGGTGGTGTATCCATTGGGAGGTGTTTCCATTAGGAGGTGTTTCTATAGGTGGTGTTTCCATTGGGAGGTGTTTCCATAGGGTGGTGTTTCAATAGGGAGGTGTTTCAATAGGGAGGTGTTTCCATTGGGAGGTGTTTCTAGAGGTGGTGTTTCCATTGGGAGGTGTTTCCATGGGTGGTGTTTCCATTGGTGGTGTTTCCATTGGGAGGTGTTTCTATAGGGTAGTGTTTTTCCATAGGTGGTGTTTCTATAGGTGGTGTTTCCATTGGGAGGTGTTTCCATAGGTGGTGTTTCCATAGGGAGGTGTTTCAATAGGGAGGTGTTTCAATAGGGAGGTGTTTCCATAGGTGGTGTTTCCATTGGAAGGTGTTTCCATAGGGTGGTGTTTCCATTGGAAGGTGTTTCCATAGGGTGGTGTTTCCATTGGGAGGTGTTTCCATTGGGAGGTGTTTCTATTGGAAGGTGTTTCCATCGGGTGGTGTTTCCATTGGGAGGTGTTTCCATTGGGAGGTGTTTCTATAGGGTGGTGTTTCCATTGGGAGGTGTTTCCATTGGGAGGTGTTTCCATTGGGAGGTGTTTCTATAGGGTAGTGTTTTTCCATAGGTGGTGTTTCTATAGGTGGTGTTTCCATTGGAAGGTGTTTCCATTGGGAGGTGTTTCTAGAGGTGGTGTTTCCATTGGGAGGTGTTTCTAGAGGTGGTGTTTCCATTGGGTGGTGTTTCCATTGGGAGGTGTTTCTAGAGGTGGTGTTTCCATTGGGAGGTGTTTCCATTGGGAGGTGTTTCTAGAGGTGGTGTTTCCATTGGAAGGTGTTTCCATTGGGAGGTGTTTCTATAGGTGGTGTTTCCATTGGAAGGTGTTTCCATTGGGAGGTGTTTCTAGAGGTGGTGTTTCCATTGGGAGGTGTTTCTAGAGGTGGTGTTTCCATTGGAAGGTGTTTCCATTGGGAGGTGTTTCTAGAGGTGGTGTTTCCATTGGGAGGTGTTTCTAGAGGTGGTGTTTCCATTGGAAGGTGTTTCCATTGGGAGGTGTTTCTAGAGGTGGTGTTTCCATTGGGAGGTGTTTCTAGAGGTGGTGTTTCCATTGGAAGGTGTTTCCATTGGGAGGTGTTTCTAGAGGTGGTGTTTCCATTGGGAGGTGTTTCTAGAGGTGGTGTTTCCATTGGAAGGTGTTTCCATTGGGAGGTGTTTCTAGAGGTGGTGTTTCCATTGGAAGGTGTTTCCATTGGGAGGTGTTTCTAGAGGTGGTGTTTCCATTGGAAGGTGTTTCCATTGGGAGGTGTTTCTAGAGGTGGTATTTCCATTGGGAGGTGTTTCTATATGTGGTGTTTCCATTGGGATTCTCCATGAAGCTCTGCTGCTCTTGTGGTCCCAGGGTTCTCTGCTCTTCACGAGGACATCGATAGTCCCAGGGCATGCAGGCGCAGAGAGGCCTCTCCCCGCGTGGCTGGACGGACGGTGCCTGTGGTGTCAGCAGAGGAACTGTCTGCCAGCTCGTCCTCACTTGGTGATCGTACTGGTCGCTTGGAGACGGATACGTCGACAACAACACTACAGAACGAGACGGAAAAAACACAGTAAATATAAATAATATAAAATGATTAATTAAATTAAAGCTATGCATATCATCCTTAGACAACTGCATGCATGACTTCAAACATATTTTTACTTTGCACAATGCAATCTGTCAGGAGTTGTTCCATCCAATAATTGCATGTCATTTTTTTCACAGCTCTTTACAAAGAGGATATGAGGAGGGAGCAGGCACAGTACACTTGTGCACTTTCAAACAAGTAAGTCCTCTGTTCACATTGAACCAAACTGCCACCTACCAACTCCAGTCTCATGAGATAAACCCTTTATGCAAAGACATGACTGAAGACGCTGAGGGAGAGCAATGGAGCTTGGAGTGTCTTCAGACACCCCGACGGTGGTTGTCACCGGTCACTTGCCAACAGTTGGACACAAGTTCTCGTACGGGCGTTTGTGAGAGTCTACCAATTTCCATGACTGATTTCGGAGAGAGCTTGACTGAGTCTGAGCAAGCAGAACCAGACTTTGGTGAACTGGCGATGGAGCTCAGGGAATCAAGGGAAGATTGCACAGAACATGCACCTGGTTCAGTTTCTGTAAGCCCTTTACCTCCAGCAAGATCCTTAGAAAGAGAATCCAGTCCTGAACCTCAACCCCTTCCTTGTCTTCCTGTAGTGGTAGAATGTCTGGATCATCAGATGACCACCATAGAGGTTTGTTCTGAGCAGCATATAGATGAAGGATACCAGAGACTTTATAAAGTCATTTATGGATATCATGATAATTTGAAGCCTGCCAAGCCTGATGAAATCCACAATGAGACAATTCAAAGTGGTTTGTGTGCACAGGGTACTTCCATACCCTTTCAAACTAAAGGTGATGAACAGAATTTAAATTCAGTCACACCCGCCCCCAGTCATTCCAGCATTACATCACGTCCTGATTCTGCCAATCAAGTTGTGATAGATAGTTTGGAAACAAATGATACAGAACTTGTTACACATGGGACTTCCAGTACTTTTGCTTTGATATCACATGACTCAAATGTTGATGCCTTGAAAGAAACGTTTTTTCCCCATGACCAGACTTCAGGACATGACTACACTATTGATATTACATTAGCACCGAGGCTAGATGAGGATGCAATGCTGCCACACAGGGATGCAGCCTGTAGGGCACCGACACCGGAATCTAAAGGATTTGCATGTATAACCCTATCACCAGAATTAACTGGAAACCCGTACTCTACTCTGGAGTTTCTGGAGCCATCTGAAAGAAGTCGGATTGTCTCACTAGACTCGCCTCCACATATGGACCTTCCATGCTCTCTGTGTACAACAATAACCCGATCAGAAAGCAGATCCTCATCACCTGACTCATGGTCATTAAATCATGAGATTAAACTTCTTGCACCAGATTCCCCCCTTACCCGGTTTAGACCACTCTCCCCCCTCCCACCCCTGGTGGATCAGTGGGATGGGAGAGACGTGTGGACCGTTCCCCAAGGGCCATCCTTTATACGGAGCACACAGGCGTCTGGGCTGAGAGCAGCAGAAACAGGAGAAAGGCCTTTGACCCCAATGGTCTCCAACCGGATGCCGTTTGGAAGACCTGTATCACCAAGAAGTGAGATGAGTGGTGGGGGTTCCATCTCACCACAGACACTTTCTTTCGACATTGAGGACAGAGCTTCATCCCTAGACTCTTTCGTCTCAGAAACCTTGTCTATGCCCCGGTCCTCTGAGGTTAGATTAGATGACAGATCCTCTTCCCTTGAGTCTTTCGCCTCTCTAACTGCCGACTCACTGCTTTCCCCAGACCCACCCCCGCAACAGTTTGGACTCCTCGAGTTGTCCACTGCTGTGTTTGGATCTAGATCATCGTCTGAGTCATTGTCGTTCGACATGGAGCCTGAATGTCCGCCAATCCTTTCTGATGTCAGGCCATCGTCCCTAAATGAACACAATCCTCTGTCCTGTGAAGGTGTACCTTTAGAAAATGAGATGCTGGAGTCCACATCAAATAAGTATGGACCTGGATCATCTGAATTGCTTACTGTTGGAGAGAACAAACCACTATCCAAAATAAAGCAACTATTAGTTGATGACGACTGGGTTTGGTTATCAGTGTGTAAAGCAGGGCAACCGCCTGTCTCTCCGACGTGCGGCTCTATGTCAGTTTCAGTGGCAAGAGAAGTGAAACTGTTGCCTTCAGAAGCAGCATTGTGTTGTCCTCAACTTTCAGACACCCCACTCCATGTCCCACAAAACGACCCACTGGAGCCAACCACATCCCCAACAGAACACATAAGGCCTTTATGTTCAACAGGGGATGATAGTATGTCACCACATTCCCCGCTTCAGTTAGAAATGGAGACATCTTTAAATGCATGGAGAGCCCCCCAATCGCCCTCATCTAAATGGGTTACCTCAGGCACACAATCTGCTCTGGCTGGAATTCTGAGATCTTCTTTTGTGGACCAGTCCACTGAGGTATCTTTCCTAGTTGAACCCAATACAGCACCTACAGAAGAAACTGAGCCTCATCAGGATCAATATTTGGGTGTGTCTCAGACTGAAAAGGATAAAAAGAGTTCCAGCTCCTGCCCAGACCATTCTGAAATCCAGCTATTATCACCTGGTGCCAATTTCCCAGAAGTTCAGGTAAAAGCTTCCATGTCCACAGCACATCAAGCACAAACAGAGGTAGAATGGTCTAGGTATGACCTCTTGTATGATAGTGAGTTGTGGAAGTTGATTTCTCAAGTCCATGATCCCCAGTATGTAGGAGATACATGGAATAAGATAGCTATATTCAAATGTGCCTCAACTTTTCCAGATGATGCTGTGGCACAATCCAGAGCAATACAAGATAAACGGGCCTCATTAGGCGAAAAATCTGAAGCTTGCGCCTTTTTACCCGAAGACCGACCCGAACTGAGTCCCCTTTTACCTTGCCCAGTTCAGCTATTGGCACACATGAGATGGCCCAGTCCTGAGTCTGTTTCCCCAGCAAACAGACAAAGGCCACTGTCACCAGATTCACCAATTGATCGATATGGGCAATCAGACTTCAATGCATTGGTGAAAGACTACCAATCATCACCAAGAGCTGGAGATTCACCTGCATGTTTAGACCAAGAAGATGACCATATTAGGACTCCAGCAATGCCATGTGGAAAGAGGACATCGGAGGCAACAGCAGCACTTAGTGAGTTGATAGCACTCCCACCTGATTCCTTCACACCACAGTTTGGACAAACACAGTCTAATGATTTAATGTCTATCAATGCATGTGGGTCATCATCTCTTCAATTGGTGCCCTCAGACACTGAACAAATCCCACTGGATGCTGACCCAGGAAGCTTTGAAGAAAGACCAGAGTCCCCTGAAGCTTTATCATTTGTTAGACATGAGGTATCAACAGACAATTCATTAACTATTCATTCAACATTTCAACTAGTCTTAGCTGAACTTAACATCAGGCCAAATCCATGTGACCTGGCCCCACCAGAAGTGGTGTCTGACCTTCTGCCTGCTTCTGAAGAACATGTAGCTTTATCCCAAACAGAAATTAAACTGCCTGTCTACAAACTTCTATATAATACAGATATTTGGAAGTTAATCTCTAAAATCCACGATCCCCAGTATGCAGGGGGAACCTTTCTTAGTAAAACAGGACTGTTTGAATATGTAGGAACTAGGACAGAGTATGAACAGGTACGAGCAGGTATGGAAGAATTAGATGAAGTTTGTGAAGCTGGTTTGTTATTAGAGGATAAAAGTAGAGCTTTGGAAAGATCCCTTTTACCTCATTCTGATGCAGAACATATTTCCCCACATTACACACTAGAACAGTCTGAATATTTGGACAATCAGCATACATTGTCACCCATCCTCAAATCCTCAGGACATGTGGATGCCCCTAACCCTAACCCCCCTCAGTACGGACCAAACTCGCCTGAGTTTTGGACTTCAGAAAATAAATGCAATACTCTTGGACAAAACTCATCCATACTTTGTATTTTACCCAAATCCATTGGTTCTTCATTAGAGTCAGTGCCTTCAAGTGTAGACTGTAGGAGTGAATGTTTGGTTTTATCAAGGCCTGGAGAGAGAGAGAGTCTCCTAATGAATGCTCCTACATATAAAGCCACTCAGGTCCCAGTGTACCGACTGGTATATGATGCAGAAATTTGGAAGCTGATCTCTCAAATTCGTGACCCCCAGTATATTGGAGAAATGTTCATGGGCAAAACAGGACAGTTTAAAAATGCTGCATCTTCATCAGGTGAATCATTGACCACTAATGCAGTGGAGGAGGATCTCTGTAAAGTACCTAGTGTTCATGGCAGACCAGTCTCCGCTGGATCAATAATATTGGAAGTTAGTGAGAGGCCTCTTTCAGCAGAATCCATATCTGAGTATCGCACAATGTCACCTGAGACAGAAAATCTCAGATCATCATCTCCTGAATCAATAGTGTCACTCGAGAAGGCCTTATCAAAGGACTCTCCTGTACCCCAATATACTCCCCACATGGAATCAGCAGTATACAGGCTAGGCAGCGCACCATCCTCACCTGTATCTACCGCGTCAGATTTTGAACTGGAGGTTTTTGACACTCCTTTATTTTTGGTCAGAGAAAGATCCCTCTCATGGGATTCATTAGGATCTGAAGTTGAAAATAGGGCGTTGACACCTGATTCGCCAATCCCTGATTTTGGACAGACAATACTTCAGCAAATAGCCTCTATTGCAGAGAGTAGATCACCCTCGCCTGTGTCTGTTGGTTCAGATATGAATAATGAGGTTGAACCCTTTCCATCATTGCTGTATGAAGTTAGACCACTGTCACCCGAGTCACGGAATTCTGTAGACCTCTGCCCAGATTCACTTATCCCTGATTTTGCAACAAACGTATTTAAACCCGTTTTATCACTTGCCACCTCCAGATCAATGTCCTCTGAATCAGTTGCATCAGAGGCTGAGTATGGTCCCATGGTGTATTCAGCTTTGCACAGTGAAAATAGACCAGACTCCCCTGATTCCTATGTTTCAGTAGCTGACGTGCGGTCTCTCTCACCCGATTCTTGTTCAGAGTATATCCCTTTCTCCCATGAAGAAATCTTGCTTATGTCCCCAGACAGGTCATCTACTCCAGAAGGAACATGTTCCCTGAATGAACTTACAGCTCTCTCCCCTGACTCTCCTATTCCGGATTTTAGCCAGGTGCTACAAGAGTTTACAATGCCTCACGTGTACAGGTCTTCTTCCCCTCAGTCATTGTCATCAGATTGGGATGTGGAACCTGAACCACTTTTACTGTTTTCTTTTGAAGACAGGGGTTCATCTCCAGCATCAGATGAATCAATCAATAATTTTAGACGACTATCACCAGATTCTCCAGTGCCTGACTTTAGACAACATTTGCCAGAATCATACTCAGATATAAGTTGTCCCAGGTGTTTATCGACAGAGTCGATGGCTTCTGATGTGGAATATGTATCCTTGATTGGACCAATGCATGAGTTTGAGAAGAGACCAGATTCTCCTGAGTCAGTATTTTCAGTTAATGATTGTGGACATTTATGTCCGGACTCTCCAATTCCACAGTATACACAGTATAGCACTTCTACAGCTGGAGTACGGTATGTATTAACGTCCGCTGAACCGATAGATCCTGAAAACGATCTGGAGACTGATATCTGTCTACAATGGCTCTTTGAGGAGCGACCAGATTCCCCTGATTCAGGTGCAGCGGGATATCTGTCCCCAGATTCTCCCATTCCTGAGTTCAGGCAGATGTTGATGGACTTAATTTCTCATGTAGAATACAGCTGCTATTCACCCCAGTCATTGTCTTCAGATTGGGACATAGAACCTGATTTGCAATCAACTTTGTTATTAGATGAAGACAGACCTCCGTCCTATGATTCAGATGCAGCATTTAGATACCGACTGTCACCTGATTCACCATTACCTCAGTTTCAAGCAATCATTTCTGGATATTTTCCGTCAATTGTTGGACACAGATCGACGTCTCCAGAATGCGTAGGTTCAGATTCAGAATGTGGTTCACTACAATGGCATGAAGACAGACCTTCATCACCTGTTTCAGTCATCTCTGGAGATGAATGCAGACTATTATCACCATATGCAATAAGATCGTTTGAAATCGTTGAAGCATACAGAGAGCTTCGATCCATCTCTCCTGAATACATTGAGTCAGATGTTGAATTGAATGTAGGTGAATGTTTAATGCATGGGACATGGGAAGAAAACAGACCAAATTCCCCTAAATCTGTAGTTATGGCGTGTCAATTGTCACCTCCATCATTCACCTGCTCATTACCGGGAAACATTAAATCACCATCTGAAGAATCTGATGAATACCATGATAAACAAATGAGTTTGGATCCACTAAGTAACGCTGACAGACTAAAAGATAAACCAACAACCCCAAACGTTGCAGAAGCAGCAGCTTGTACAACAAAAATGGGCTCTGAATCATTAAAGGAACAAACTCTTCTAAATGCTCAGTACAAACTTGTTTATAAGGCTGAATTATGGAATTTGATTTCTCCAGTACATGACCCTCAGTACAGGGGGGATACTTTTCATAGCCAGACAGGGTGTATGGAATACATTGGCAGCTCAATGAAGGGGGGACAGAATGAAAAAGTCAAAGGAAAAAGTATTCCACATTCTCCAGGCAAGGCCTCTTCAAGAGTTCCTATAAAAAACCTGGCCAAGTCAGAGTATAACTTGATTTGCGGTAATCAATCACAAGCGTTTCAATATGCATTTGGAACTGCTGCCTCTGCGGCACTTGATGAAACTGGTGTTATGTCATCAACTGAGGCAGACGGCTGGGATCCTCCCCATATCAATGAGTGGATACCAGAGTTGATCATCGTGATGCCGGATGAAAAATCTGTATCAGTGTCAACTGGATCAGTCAATAGATTAAGACCCCTCTCCACTTGTCCCACCTTACCTGACTTCAAAAACGAAATACCAGAATATGGAACGCACCTTCAATCAAAGAGCTCCTCACAGGAGACTCCTGTAGCATCTGCCAATGATGCTGTCCCTGTGGGTTTAGAACGTCAGTTGGCTGAACCTGAGCACAGACCCGTGTCAGTGGGGCGGGACGTGAACATGGTTTATGAGAGAGCCTCCTCTCCAGAGTCCCTGCCCGAGTTCAACGAGAACCGCTCACTGCCTCCCGACTCACCCATCCCTGAGTTTCCAGGGTACCTTCCAGACTACATCCCGACGTGGGCAATGCACGGGTCCTCCTCCGCTGGCAGCTGGGATTCAGAGGGGGAGGTGGTAGTCACATCGTCAAGAATCACTGAGGTCCAACGACGGCCTTCATCCCCAGAATCCATTTCATCGGTCCACAAGTTTGCACCACTACTGCCCGACTCACCAGTACCTGAGTTCATGAGAATACTGTCTTCCTACTTTCAGGAAATGCCCCCTAGTTATAGATCATGTTCATCAATATCCCCGGTGTCTTACTCCTCAGACAATGAGTATGTTGCGCTGCCTATCCAGTGTTGGATTGGAGACACCCCAAGGCCCCTCACTCCTCAATCAGTGAATTCAGAAGAAGAAATACAGTTTAATTGTGTGGGAGCCGACAAGATAGTCTCTGAGGCACAACTTCTGAGTCATGTGACATGTGTTGCACAACCTGACCGGCATCCGTTCGAAACGTCCGAAATGCAAACAATAATAACCGAGGCAGAATTAGACCTGAGGCCTGGCCAAAATGATTGTCCTAAGTTGACTAGATCTGAATCGGAATCCTTTGCCTGTGAGGAATGGATAAAATATGATTCAGAACAGCCAGAGACTGTTCAAAGCAATATTCATGAGCAACACATGGGTGATATCCATGAAGAGGCGTTGGACCAGCCCCAACCATTCAGGGACCAGAACCCCATGGGGGAGGAGGTCCAGGGCCCGGGCCACGGTGACCATAAAGACATGCCTCAAGGCTCAGACATGGTAAGGTGGGGGGCATGATATGTGTGGAGAATGTCAAGCCTGTTGTCTTCGAGGAACATACTAACCCACAACTTGGGTGGACACACTAACATGTGATATGCATAAGATGGTTAGCATGCAAAGACTTAATGAGCATTCAACATTTAGAAATTGTATAATACAAAATATATATTTTGAAATTGCATGATAAAGAACCATAATTATACTGAGGTACAACATAATCAAAAATAAATGTCCATGGATTGAAAAGCACCCTCTTTGTCGCATTGCAGTGGTACTAAACATCTGTGGGGACGCTGATTGAAGGGTAAATGTTGAAGATATTCTGACGTTCACTTTCAGACCTGGCCTCAAAGATCAGAGGAAGCAATAATAGTTGCACAAGAAACGGAGGCCAGTAAACCGTCCAGACCGTTGAAGACAGTGGAGCTGAATAAGTTTGAAGTCCGATTTAATGAGCAGATTTCCTGTAATGCCAAGCCAGAGATTGTATCCGCTCTTCAGCGCCCTGACTGGACCAGCTCCACAACGCACAGAGCTGGGACTCCTGTACTCAAATCTCCTGGCTCACATCCGGTATCAAATCAGGAGTTATCCCCCACAGAAGTACAGGCCAGTGAAACAAAGACCACCATCCAGGAAGAAGGAGAAGATTTAGGGTTCTCCCCAGGTTTCAATAAAGTCCTCTCTGATTTTGAAACCACCATATCTGCATTTGAATTAGAAAAAAAGCTTCCCAGAAAAGCCGCAGAATCTCTGGATTCTGACACAGAATACTTTGACTGTGAGCAAACCTTATCTGACTTCTCTGAAGCCGAAGAAGTGTTTCCAGCAGGTGGGTTCGCCTTTCGCATCTCTGAGCCGCCCTCTCCGATGCCGGGCAGCAGCCAGGGTCTGGGCTTGGTGACGGCGAGCCCTGAGTGCCGCCGGCACCCCTTCCTACGGGTGCAGGATTACAAGCGCTTCTCGTCCGGTAGTGAAAGTCTTGGCGACTTTGCGTATGATTCAGACTGCTCGAAAGAGTGTCGATCTGAAGATGACTTCCCGTTGTGTGAGGAGCTTCCCTCCCGGGATCAGGCAGGGAATGTGGACGATAAGGAGGACTTCCTGGCAAGGGTAAGAAGTCACGCATGAACAGAAAGCTGAGAGCGTGTCTTGCCTGCGTGAACCAATTGTATTGCCTCTACATTTTCAAGAGCTTCAGGATTGGCTACCTTAACGTTAAGAACTAAATGATGGGGTGCTTTGTCGGCATGTGTGCATAGACTCATAGTTCCCAGAACATAAATCATGGAATAACCAGTGACTGAAGTAGATCATGGTGTGCAGTGTTTGCAGTGTTCACGTTTGCAGTGTTGTACAGCCTGATGTAAAGAAACAGATTCTATCATATTTTAGTGATACTTTGTTCTTTATCTTCCTGCATCATGGTCTGCATTTCTTTATTCGACCATTCATTTTGCATGCCGTTTTTGGTTGGAAAAAAACCATCAATGTTTCTTCTCTTCCATTTCAAATTGTCATCACCCAATCACCTCATTTCTCTTCACCTTCAAACTACTCCAATGTGGATAAGTTCATACACTCGTATGACACTCAAAGGAGTTCACATACATATTCATCAAACCCCAACTTGTAGTTGTGGTGAAATGACTTTGGGTAGGACCCCAATATACAGATGTACCTTCCGGGTCCAGAGAGCAGAAGGGGCATTGTGTGGCTGTGTGTTGGGCGGTGTTAAGCATGCTGACCAGGTTGGCTGTGTGGTGTCTCCTAGGAGATATCAGAGGAGTTAGGGCCGCTGTCCTCCGACAGCTCAGAAGAAGAGGTTCTGACCACCAGGGTGGTGCGCCGCAGAGTCATTATCCAGGTAAGGGTTAGGGTTAGGGCTAGTCATTATCCAGGTAAGGGTGAGGGTTAGTCATTATCCAGGTAAAGAACAGCAGCTAGCCTGCGCATGGAGGGCTGCTTATTACGCCCATAGGTCACAGTTTGCCGGGGTGTTCAGAATTCCATGCTTTCCTATTCTTCAAGGGAGATGAAGCAACCCAAGGTGTCCTTTTATTGGGATTTGGCCCTGCCAAATGTGACCCAATTTCAACGCTTATTGCAGATCGCGAACTTTGAAGTTATATAGTTCTGATGCTGCTGGTATCATAATGAAGGAATGAGGAGTAACACGGTTATAATGCTGGTAACACAATGAAGGACTGAGGAGTAACGCGATTATAATGCTGGTAACACAATGAAGGACTGAGGAGTAACACGGTTATAATGCTGGTAACACAATGAAGGACTGAGGAGTGACACGTTATAATGCTGGTAACACAATGAAGGACTGAGGAGTAACACGGTTATAATGCTGGTAACACAATGAAGGACTGAGGAGTAACACGGTTATAATGCTGGTAACACAATGAAGGACTGAGGAGTGACACGTTATAATGCTGGTAACACAATGAAGGACTGAGGAGTGACACGTTATAATGCTGGTACACAATGAAGGACTGAGGAGTGACACGGTTATAATGCTGGTACACAATGAAGGACTGAGGAGTGACACGTTATAATGCTGGTAACACAATGAAGGACTGAGGAGTGACACGTTATAATGCTGGTAACACAATGAAGGACTGAGGAGTGACACGTTATAATGCTGGTAACACAATGAAGGACTGAGGAGTGACACGTTATAATGCTGGTAACACAATGAAGGACTGAGGAGTGACACGTTATAATGCTGGTACACAATGAAGGACTGAGGAGTGACACGTTATAATGCTGCTGGTATCATGTGTAAGGAATGGAACATGAAACTTTTCTTCCTCTCCTGGTTAAGGGGGACGACTTCCCGGACATCCCCCCCCAAACGGTGACCGAAGAGAAGTTCATAGATGACCACGGGAACATGGTAGTAAAGAAGGTAAGAACTGGAGGGCCTACCATTCTACAGTATTCTATTGTATTTGAGACCTGAGGGTTCTGGAAAAGGAAGGGAATGACATCCAAGCCCAGGTAACTGCTGATCAATGGCTGTTCTTTTATTACTTCTGTTTTTGTACAACGTTTATTAAATGCTAACTAACATGAGTTTGCGACGTTTAGCTGGCCCTCAGTGCAGTAAACCAGGTTCTAAACCAGTCTTAGATCTGAACAGAGAATGGTTTGGAGCTGGTTCGTTTCTCTGACCATGCCGTCCGAATCACCAGACCACGCGGAAGGTGATCAGAAAGTTTCTGTCTGCGGACGGAGTGGAGAGGCAGGAGGTGCAGGTGGAGGGCGCTGAGCAGGAGGCAGTGCGTGTTGAGGAAGGAGACGTGTTCTCCAGAGTGGTCAAGAGGACGGTGGTCCGCAGCCAAGGAGACCAGCATGAGGTGAGTCTGTTCAGTGGTGGGGCCCTCGGTCACCTCACACCTCGGTCACCTCACCAGATACGAGAGTCTGACGTGTTATGTGCCATCACACCAACAGCAGAACGGTTATCCAAATAACAAGGAAGTGTACAACACTTGCGTTACAGTCCTGGAGCTCTATATCTAAATAATATCATGTACATAGATATCTATATCATATAACATATTGTGTGCGCCTCCAGACGATATTATGAATCACAAACTACTTTGTCGGGTTCTGCGACGTCTCTGGTTCTTCCACTTTCACATCAACCTGAAGTCGACTGAACCGCGCGCTGCCTGCTGCCGGCTGCCCGCTGCCGGGCGATGGTGCCTCGGCGGCATGTCGCAGTTCATGTACTTCAGCGAGTCAAATCAAAGTTCCTTTCCCCCAATTTCTTCTCAACCATGGCTCAGATAACCCCCACGACAGTCTCGTTGTGGAAATACAAGACACGTCAAAGAACCGACAAGAAACACTTGCGTTACAGTGTGTGTATTCACATTGATGTGGACGTTGAAGAACCAGGAACGTCGGAGAACCCAACGCGGTCGTTTGAGATTCATAATATCGGCTCACACAGCTTTTGGCCGTGATAATATATATTATATGATATAGATATCTGTGTAGGCTATATGATAATATTTAGATATAGAGCTCCAGGACTCCCGTGTGTTCTAGAATATTTACAGAACACGGCTAAAGGCTGTGTGCGACACATCCACTGTAAACAGAGCGCATGGTGGCTGCAAGCTGCTTAGGGCCACACCCCCACCCTCCTCCTTGACACGCCCACCGAAACAGCGCATTTGGGGGAAGCTCAATGTGCGACTGGCTCGGAGTGGCTGTAACTCTGCACCACGGCTGAATTTAGGGAACGTCTTTGAATACTGTGTTAGTTGCCCACTAATACCTATATTAAAGAATACATAAAATAGCATGTCATGGGACCTTTAATGCTCATGTTTAGAAAATGTTAGTGTTCACACCACCCACTTAATGCTCATGTTAATAACATTCACATTTTAATGTTCACCCAACCCACTTAATGCTCTTGTTAATAACATTCACATGTTAGAGTTCCCCCAACCTACTTAATGCTCTTGTTAATAACATTCACATGTGAGAGTTCACACCACCGACTTAATGCTCTTGTTAATAACATTCACATGTTAGTGTTGAAGTCTCATTTCTAAATGTTTTGGCTGGTGAAACAACCCCTCTGAAATTCCTGTGGAACATGAGTACAACTAGTTTGACCTGCTGCTTTAGAGGACCCCAACACTCCAGTGGGTTGCCATGTGCTGACCTCTACCCCCCTAACGGTCCAGCGGGTTGCCATGTTCTGACCTCCCCACCCCCCTAACACTCCAGCGGGTTGCCATGTTCTGACCTCTACCCCCCTAACGCTCCAGCGGGTTGCCATGTTCTGACCTCTACCCCCCTAACGCTCCAGCGGGTTGCCATGTTCTGACCTCCCCACCCCCCTAACACTCCAGCGGGTTGCCATGTTCTGACCTCTACCCCCCTAACGCTCCAGCGGGTTGCCATGTTCTGACCTCTACCCCCCTAACACTCCAGCGGGTTGCCATGTTCTGACCTCTACCCCCCTAACGCTCCAGCGGGTTGCCATGTTCTGACCTCTACCCCCCTAACGCTCCAGCGGGTTGCCATGTTCTGACCTCCCCACCCCCCTAACACTCCAGCGGGTTGCCATGTTCTGACCTCTACCCCCCTAACGCTCCAGCGGGTTGCCATGTTCTGACCTCTACCCCCCTAACGGTCCAGCGGGTTGCCATGTTCTGACCTCCCCACCCCCCTAACACTCCAGCGGGTTGCCATGTTCTGACCTCTACCCCCCTAACGCTCCAGCGGGTTGCCATGTTCTGACCTCTACCCCCCTAACGCTCCAGCGGGTTGCCATGTTCTGACCTCCCCACCCCCCTAACACTCCAGTGGGTTGCCATGTTCTGACCTCTACCCCCCTAACGCTCCAGCGGGTTGCCATGTTCTGACCTCCCCACCCCCCTAACACTCCAGCGGGTTGCCATGTTCTGACCTCCCCACCCCCCTAACAGTCCAGCGGGTTGCCATGTTCTGACCTCTCCACCCCCTCTAACGGTCCAGCGGGTTGCCATGTTCTGACCTCTACCCCCCTAACGGTCCAGCGGGTTGCCATGTTCTGACCTCTCCACCCCCCTAACAGTCCAGCGGGTTGCCATGTTCTGACCTCTACCCCCCTAAAGCTCCAGCGGGTTGCCATGTTCTGACCTCCCCACCCCCCTAACGCTCCAGCGGGTTGCCATGTTCTGACCTCCCCACCCCCCTAACAGTCCAGCGGGTTGCCATGTTCTGACCTCCCCACCCCCCTAACAGTCCAGCGGGTTGCCATGTTCTGACCTCTACCCCCCTAAAGCTCCAGCGGGTTGCCATGTTCTGACCTCCCCACCCCCCTAACGCTCCAGCGGGTTGCCATGTTCTGACCTCCCCACCCCCCTAACAGTCCAGCGGGTTGCCATGTTCTGACCTCCCCACCCCCCTAACAGTCCAGCGGGTTGCCATGTTCTGACCTCCCCACCCCCCTAACAGTCCAGCGGGTTGCCATGTTCTGACCTCCCCACCCCCCTAACAGTCCAGCGGGTTGCCATGTTCTGACCTCCCCACACCTCCCCACCCCCCTAACAGTCCAGCGGGTTGCCATGTTCTGACCTCTACCCCCCTAAAGCTCCAGCGGGTTGCCATGTTCTGACCTCCCCACCCCCCTAACAGTCCAGCGGGTTGCCATGTTCTGACCTCTACCCCCCTCTAACGGTCCAGCGGGTTGCCATGTTCTGACCTCTACCCCCCTAACGCTCCAGCGGGTTGCCATGTTCTGACCTCCCCACCCCCCTAACAGTCCAGCGGGTTGCCATGTTCTGACCTCTCCACCCCCTCTAACGGTCCAGCGGGTTGCCATGTTCTGACCTCTACCCCCCTAAAGCTCCAGCGGGTTGCCATGTTCTGACCTCTCCATCCCCCTAACGGTCCAGCGGATTGCCATGTTCTGACCTCTCCACCCCCCTAACGGTCCAGCGGGTTGCCATGTTCTGACCTCTCCACCCCCCTAACGGTCCAGCGGGTTGCCATGTTCTGACCTCTCCATCCCCCTAACAGTCCAGTGGGTTGCCATGTTCTGACCTCTACCCCCCTAATGGTCCAGTGGGTTGCCATGTTCTGACCTCCCCACCCCCCTAACGCTCCAGCGGGTTGCCATGTTCTGACCTCTACCCCCCTAACGGTCCAGCGGATTGCCATGTTCTGACCTCCCCACCCCCCTAACAGTCCAGCGGGTTGCCATGTTCTGACCTCTCCACCCCCTCTAACGGTCCAGCGGGTTGCCATGTTCTGACCTCTACCCCCCTAAAGCTCCAGCGGGTTGCCATGTTCTGACCTCTCCATCCCCCTAACGGTCCAGCGGATTGCCATGTTCTGACCTCTCCACCCCCCTAACGGTCCAGCGGGTTGCCATGTTCTGACCTCTCCACCCCCCTAACGGTCCAGCGGGTTGCCATGTTCTGACCTCCCCACCCCCCTAACAGTCCAGCGGGTTGCCATGTTCTGACCTCTACCCCCCTAACGGTCCAGCGGATTGCCATGTTCTGACCTCTCCACCCCCATAACGGTCCAGCGGGTTGCCATGTTCTGACCTCTCCACCCCCTACAGTCCACCTTCTCTGAGCCGTGGGCGCCGGCTGAAGGAAGCAGCTCCCAGTTTGAGACGGAGGCTGTGCTAGGCCGCAAGGTGAGCCGGGTGGTGAAGACGACGGTGGTACGGGGCGATCGGCTGGAGAAGCAGACCGGGGATGCTTCCCTGGCCGCAGACCTGCCCTCCGCCCGGGACGACTTCAGGAAGGTAGGCCTTCAGTAGGCCTTCAGGAAGGGTAGGCCTTCAGGAGGGTAGGCCTTCAGGAGGCTTTTAGGAGGGTAGGCCTTCAGGAGGGTAGGCCTTCAGGAGGGTAGGCCTTCGGGAGGGTAGGCCTTCAGGAGGGTAGGCCTTCAGGAGGGTAGGCCTTCAGGAGGCCTTTAGGAGGGTAGGCCTTCAGGAGGCCTTTAGGAGGGTAGGCCTTCAGGAGGCCTTCAGGAGGCTTTCAGGAGGGTAGGCCTTCGGGAGGGTAGGCCTTCAGGAGGGTAGGCCTTCAGGAGGGTAGGCCTTCAGGAGGGTAGGCCTTCAGGAGGCCTTTAGGAGGGTAGGCGTTCACGAGGCCTTCAGGAGGGTAGGCCTTCAGGAGGCCTTCAGGAGGGTAGGCCTTCGGGAGGGTAGGCCTTCAGGAGGGTAGGCCTTCAGGATAACTTCAGGAAGGTAGGCCTTCAGGAGGGTAGGCCTTCAGGAGGGTAGGCCTTCAGGAGGCCTTCAGGAGGGTAGGCCTTCAGAAGGCCTTCAGGAGGGTAGGCCTTCAGAAGGCCTTCAGGAGGGTAGGCCTCCAGCAGAGCGCCTGATAGAACATACAGTATAAAGAAACAATAAATCAGATAAACAGATCCGTCTGTATGGACAATTAACAAACATCAGCGGCTCTCACTCTATTGGTCAATAAGAGGAACAATCATCTGCAGCTCTCACGCTATTGGTCCATAAGAGGAACAATCATCTCTCACGCTATTGGTCAATAAGAGAAACAAACACCAACAACTCTCACGATATTGGTCAATAAGAGGAACAATCATCTGCAGCTCTCACCTTATTGGTCCATAAGAGGAACAAACACCAGCAACTCTCACGTTATTGGTCAATAAGAGGAACAAACATCAGCAGCTCCCACGCTATTGGTCAATAAGAGGAACAAACATCTCTCACGCTATTGGTCAATAAGTGGCACAAACATCTCTCACGCTATTGGGCAATAAGAGGAACAAACATCAGCAGCTCTCACGCTATTGGTCAATAAGAGGAACAAACATCTCTCACGCTATTGGTCAATAAGAGGAACAAACATCTCTCACGCTATTGGTCAATAAGAGGAACAAACATCAGTAGCTCTCACGCTATTGGTCAATAAGAGGAACAAACATCAGCAGCTCTCACGCTATTGGTCATTAAGAGGAACAAACATCTCACGCTATTGGTCAATAAGAGGAACAAACATCAGTAGCTCTCACGCTATTGGTCAATAAGAAGAACAAACATCAGCAGCTCTCACGCTATTGGTCAATAAGAGGAACAAACATCTCTCACGCTATTGGTCAACAAGAGGAATTAGGATTTGTAACCCATTGATTCAGAACTGCAATCCACACCCTATGAAGGACCAATCAGGATGAAGTATATTAAGAACAGGGACTCAGAGGTGGACTGTGGATAAGGTTCTCTCCACCTCACGGGAGCTGTGCTGCTCAGCCAGGCCTGAGACAGCAGCTGCAGCTGGAGCTGAAGCAGTAGTAGTTAGTAGGAGCTGGAGCTGGAGCATGAGCTGGAGCAGTAGTAGGTAGGAGCTGCCCCCTCCTGACCCCATTGTGTCTCCACCCTCAGGCCTTGGGTTATGCTGGAGGCTTCGGGGAGTACCTCCTCCTGCCTCATGTAGTGGAGCAGGAGGTGCTGCAGGGCGACGGCTCAGTGCTCAGAAGGTTGGAGCGTCTGAACCCATCGGCATGCCGCCGCCGCGCAGCCTTGCAGCGCTCACTAACCCTCACTAATGTGTGCTGCAGGTGACACCGAGCCCTGTTCTCAAGGGGCTCGGGCGTGGGTTATGCTGCATGACCAAACAGTTAAAGGTGTGAAACAGACAGTGAGTCATGCTGGCTGATCAACTGCAGCTGGGAGGCGGCGTCCCCAGTTCATGGACAGCATGGAGCAAAACGTTTGATCTAGAACTACAGCCGGACACACAAGGCAAACCCACACCCTGTTCGGTTCGTGTTCCCCTCCTCTCCGTTATTCTACGTTCTAGGCTCTGACCCGTTCTTTCCCCCCCCAGAACCTCGATGCGTAAGTCGCGCTCCCAGAGGAGGACGGTGGTGCGGGACGGCCAGGGGAGGAAGCATGTGACCCTGGAGCGGCTGGACGACGCCCCGGGGGCCCCTGGAGCCGACGCCCTCCAGCAGAAACTCCGCCTGCTGCTGCAACACTACTGCTGCGACGCCCCGCCCCTCAGGGGGGAGGGGCGGGGGACCAGCCCGCCGGGAGCCGGGGGGGACCCGTCCTGTCTCCTCCCTACCGGCCCGCCCTGCTCTCCGCACCAGTCATAACGGGTCTCTACGTCCAGCATCTGGTCCACTGGTCTGCCTCTGGTCCACTGGTCTGCCTCTGGTCCACTGGTCTGCCTCTGGTCCACTGGTCTGCCTCTGGTCCACTGGTCTGCCTCTGGTCCTCTGGTCTGCCTCTGGTCCACTGCTCCACTGGTCTGCCTCTGGTCCACTGGTCTGCCACTGCTCCACTGGTCTGCCTCTGGTCCACTGGTCTGCCACTGGTCCACTGGTCTGCCACTGGTCCACTGGTCTGCCACTGGTCCACTGGTCTGCCTCTGGTCCACTGGTCTGCCTCTGGTCTGCCTCTGGTCCACTGGTCCACTGGTCTGCCTCTGGTCCACTGGTCCACTGGTCCACTGGTCTGCCTCTGGTCCACCTCTCTCGAGGCTCTTCTGTGTTTTGACAATGCTCCCTTTATTTTCTTCTTGTTTTCATTTTGTGACCAAAGATAGCTGTCCAATTTAGTGTCCTTGTTGTGTTTCCTTGTTCCTGCGTCCTAAAGGGGCGGTTCCGCCTGCCTCAGTACCACAGAGAGCCAATCAGCATGCAGATCAAGCCGGCGGTCTGTTGGGCCTGTTCTGAATAGACGATTGTAAAACGACAAAGTGTATATAGATGAGCGTCTTGGTTGGACTAACGCAACCCCCAGCCCCATTACACCACCCCTATTGCACCACCCTTATGTTCCGCTGCTGAGACTCCGGCCCCATTACCCCACCCATGTTACACCACCCTTATCTTCCTCTGCCGAGACTCCACCCCCATTACACCACCAATATTACACCACCCTTATGTCGCGTTGCTGAGACTCCACCCCCATTACACCACCCAAATTACACCACCCTTATTTTCCTCTGCTGAGACTCCACCCTCATTACACCACCCCTATTACACCGCCCTTATGCCCCGCTGCTGAGACTCCACCCTCATTACACCACCCCTATTACACCGCCCTTATGCCCCGCTGCTGAGACTCCACCCTCATTACACCACCCCTATTACACCGCCCTTATGTTCCGCTGCTGAGACTCCGGCCCCATTACACCACCCATGTTACACCACCCTTATTTTCCTCTGCCGAGACTCCACCCCCATTACCCCACCAATATTACACCACCCTTATGCCCCGCTGCTGAGACTCCACCCCCATTACACCACCCCTATTACACCACCCTTATGTCCCACTGAGACTCCATGCCTCTCCTCTTCTTGATGTGTGTTGCCTCTTAAACGTTCCCCACCGGTTGCAGAACTGTACTCCTCTTGTGTGACCATGCGTGTGGGTGAAGTTTGTTGGTGTGAGTCTGTCACATCTTCCCTGATGTTATGGGGAGAGGGGGTCCTCTGTGGGGGGGGACGGGGTCCTCTAGGGGGGTCCTCTGTGGGGGGACGGGGTCCTCTAGGGGGGTCCTCTGTGGGGAGAGGGGGTCCTCTGTGGGGGGGGGGGGGTCCTCTGTGGGGGGGGGGTCCTCTAGGGGGGTCCTCTGTGGGGGGGGGGGGTCCTCTAGGGGGGTCCTCTGTGGGGGGGGGGTCCTCTAGGGGGGTCCTCTGTGGGGGGACGGGGTCCTCTGTGGGGGGGGGGGGTCCTCTGTGGGGGACGGGGTCCTCTAGGGGGGTCCTCTGTGGGGGGGGGTCCTCTAGGGGGGTCCACTGTGGGGGGACGGGGTCCTCTAGGGGGGTCCTCCTTGAGGGTCCACTGTGGGGGGGGGGTCCTCTAGGGGGGTCCACTGTGGGGGGACGGGGTCCTCTAGGGGGGTCCACTGTGGGGGGGGGGGTCCTCTAGGGGGGTCCTCCTTGAGGGTCCACTGTGGGGGGGGGGTCCTCTAGGGGGGTCCACTGTGGGGGGACGGGATCCTCTAGGGGGGTCCTCTGTGGGGGGGGGGTCCTCTAGGGGGGTCCTCCTTGAGGGTCCACTGTGTTTCCTTCCTCCACTGGCTTCAGTCGTGTGTTGAACTCAACGATTGTCTTTCTGATTCTCCTGTTTTGCGCGTTTACTCTCGTGTGTTTTGAGATTAGAAATGAGGGAAGCTTGGACATAACTCTGTACTCCGAAATACACAAAGTACTTCACATTTCAACGAGGAATCTATATATCTTTGGTGTTACCAGTATAAACTTTGTCTGACAATACAACTCACATTGCTGTTAACCAGTGTGATACATTTACAGGAATAAAAAATGATTGATTTGATAAGGAAGCATCTTGTTTCCATGGTGATGAACATATTAACACTGCCGTCTATGCGGTCTTTGCTGTTCCCACGGCACTAGCTTACAGCAGTAAATAGTCTTTATTTCCCCACGGTTGCCATAGTCCCCGACATGTCAGTGGATCAGGACTCTGATCTGCTGTCAGCGACAGAATCTCATTTTGATGATTCATAGAAAACATTTGCTGCTTGATGTTCGGACTGATATTTTATAATTGGTTGTGATGATCTATTGTCTCTGATATCCAGTGTCTAAATGATAAAAACAAATATAAAAGTTGTTTGCTTGAATATATGCACGTGAAATTCTTGGAGTAAAGTGGAAGATTATTCAAGTCAATTCAGTTTTATTTGTATAGCTCTTATCAGTTACATACTCAGATTGTCACAGGCCATTTATTTATGACACCCCCCCTGACCCTTGACCCCCAGAGGGCAAGAAAAACTCTTAAGAGGAAGAAATGTTGAGAAGAAAGGCAGAGTGGGGAATCCCTCCCTCAAGGGTGGGAACATGTGAAATCATTCAGTTAGTGATAGTGAATATAAAGAGTGGCACTGGGGGCTGGAAGGAGAGTCCAGGCATCCAGTCAGTCAGACTGAAGAGGGAGGTTTCAGCTTGGATATCTCAGCCATCAGCTTCCCTGGTACTGGTGCAGACTGTTCCATAGAAAAACACTCAGGTCATATTATCAACATTAGTATTCAGGTTAGATATGTGGATCTGTACGTTACTTCTACAACAGAGGTTAATTTGTTCAACAAAGGTTATGGTGCAGTTTGGAGAAGATTGGGGCAAAGAGGGTTAGGGGTTAGGGCTAGGGTCAGGGTTAAGATTAGGGTTCAGGGGTACGGGGCTAGGGTTCAGGTGACTGCCGGCAAGGATGGGCACTGAGGTTATACTTTACCAGTCACATTGAAATAAGACGATTCATTTCACTCCGTATTTCGACATGGAAATGAGCGAACTTGAACCCCAGACTCCACACTGCTAGCCAACAGAGACAGGGTCAAAGGTCATACATGACGTTACAATTCTTAAAAACGGGAGGTTCAATGGAGGTCATCAGCAGGACTTGCCCCCAGGTCTCCAACAGCTCTCCTCTGCCTGGCACCTTGACGCTGGCCTGTCTCGACACCACGAGCTCAATATGAGACGGTAGGTTGACTGTGTGTGGCCCAGACAGATTTACCATCTGTCAAAGCTCTGATTGACGATAGACTGGAACCAGGTTTTCCATGGAGATAACCAAAATCGCCGAGATGTTAGAATTCACAGCACTTAGGAACCAGATCCACTGAGAGTACCAGCGCCAGGTACTGGAACCAACCATAGAACATGTGGTCTGGCCCGTCTAACGGTCTGAGCATCATTACTCTTCCAAAACATCCTCACATGGACTCCCAGAGCCTCGCCGGGACCCTGGAGCCGGTCTGACAGAAGAACCATCACCAGAGACCTGCTGGTCCTAGTCTGAACCAATAAACTAAGATCACATTTTATGAAACATCTTTGACCCAAGAAAAATCCAGACCAATGTTTTTTTCCATACCAATCTTCAAAGACTTCATCTACGTCGTACACATATGCCAGAGATGGATGACAAGTTAAAAATATATCAGAACAGGAGAAAGGGGGTAACAACCACACATGTACACTCATGAGATGGTGCGCCTTAAAGCGAGAAATGGGTTTTCTGCGTTGGAATCGCTCCGAACACCAACAGACCTCGTCGTTGGATGAGCTGTGAATCAAAACGGGAACATGGGATCGGTTGGCTTCACGTTGTCATGCCAGTTTCACTGGCATGACTGGTTTTATTCACGTCAATTGAGTAACACTTTACCTCGCTAACTAACCCTGAGACATACGCTACATACAAACAGCTGTAACGTTACGGTATCGCAACAGTGGTCGGCCCCTCGCTGGTCAAAACAATCAATCATACTAAACATGACTTGAGCACATTGAATGTTGACTTAACATAACGTTAAACAGCAGATTCTCAATTCACCTCCTCAGTGTTTAAAGGGAGGAAAAGACCCCACACAACAGTGGAGTCTCCAGCGAGTGCTTGGTTTTCAGGTCCTTTATCCTCTAGTCCGATCTGCCCACCAGTTGGCGCTTTAGGGTCAGATTCAACCGCTGCTCCCGTGTGGAGAAAACTACAACTTCCCCTCATTCTCCTCCGCATTATACAAAAAATCGTAGTCTTCACTAAAGGTGTTTTAAAGGCCCATGCCATGCCACCTTTAACAAGCCCACAAACATGTTGGCCTGGAAAGTGGAAACATCTTTGGGCTATTCTTGATGCAAATACCAGACATGTATTTATATTCTACATGCAAACCATATTAAAGACCTTGGAAACTACATTAGCACCCAGTTCAACGCGCAAACTCCCTCTAGTACCCCCAGAACTAAGAGGCGCAGTGCTACACCAGGCCAGCAGAGGGCGACCTTTGGGCAGATGAGAAGCAGAGCTGCTGGCTGAAGGTGTAGAAGCTGAGCTCTAGCATCAGTTCAAGTCCATTTTATCTGTATAGCCTTAATCACCGGTACAGTCCCAAAGCGCCTAACAGGCCATGTATTGAGGGCACCCACTGACCCAAGTCCCCGAGAGGGAAAGACAATCATCTTGAGGAGGAACATTTACAAGAGTTGGTCTCAGCTCAAATGTGTAGTGAAGGCAATAGTGGGGAGGATTGAGGTAAGAACTGACAAGGCCACCAGGGGAATTACACCCCTGGAAATCAGTATAATATGGTATGTTACTTAGCTAAATAAGGAGAAAATATTTATTACAGTCAGCCAAGATATTTTATACATAAAATCACAATCTAAAATAGCAGTCCAAAACTAGAAGAAAATTGAGCAGACAAAAAAGCTGAGGCCAACTGCTGAGGGTTAGTGTAACTAACTAACTACACCGAGGAGAGTTAGTGTAACTAACTAACTGCACCGAGGAGAGCCTACCACTCACCTCAAGGGCCTCACCTCAATCACTGCATCCCAGTGCTTCAACTCGCACGCATGTGAAGGGACCTCATGGGTGCCTACTAGCATCCCTACAGTTTGGCATCCCAAAAAAACGAATACAGTATCAAAACAAAGATTTAACAATGGTTCAATAAACCCAAAATATTATAAACACGAACAGAAGATAAGCAAGACAAAAGTACAGCAAAACAGCAGCAGGTGAACCTTCAAAAATGAACGAGAATGGAGTTAACCCTGCTCACCAAGCTGCACACAGACACTCGGTGTGGCCTACTCTACCCACCACCACGGGTAGAGGGACTGAGTCCAAAGTCACTCGACCACAGGGGGCTATCCTAAAGCTAAAATAAACAAATCAAATGATGGGTCAGCTTGTATAACAGGGCATTTTGTCTACCTAATAAAATGCTACTCACATGGTTGACGCTACACCAGCCACAGCAGGGACACGAGCCATACTGACACACATGGCACACAGCTGCCTTAAACAAGGGCCTTGATTAGGGGACTGCAACATTCACAGGCTGCATTCAAGAGCATTATGTTCGACTAGGGTTTCTAGGCTGCTACACATGAATAAACTACCAGGAAGACACTCAAGTAGCTGGGGTGTCTTAGTATGCATTCATCCCTGCAACTTGAATTCTGCACTGTCGATGGGTCAGGGCAAAGAACCCCGTTGGTACTGAAAGGCTAGGGTTAATTAAAGCAGCCAATAGTTCACAACTGCTGTGTTGGTGAATTTAAAAGATAAAGTTCAGTACTCAACCTTTAACCTCTAGTGGAGAGCAATACAGTTCAGGACTGATTCTTATCAGTATTGGACAGACTGTCCAAGGGAAACTAGATGCTAAACATTAACCCACAGCTCTACAAGACAATGAACCAAATGATGGAGCCGCAGACTAAACCTTTCCCTGAGTTGTAGAACAATCCAACAGAACCTTAAACAGTCACATAAAAGGCAGTGGTCTGGGGGGCCCAAAGGGGGCCCCCCAGAATCACACAGTCACATAAAAGGCAGTGGTCTGGGGGGCCCAAAGGGGGCCCCCCAGAATCACACAGTCACATAAAAGGCAGTGGTCTGGGGGGCCCAAAGGGGGCCCCCCAGAATCACACACAGTCACATAAAAGGCAGTCGTCTGGGGGGCCCACACACACACACACACACGCGCACACGCACACGTAAACCAGGCTGACTCACTGCGTCCCCGGCCTCGCTCCAGACCGGTCAGAAGAGGCAGCAACTTCCGATTCAACGCCAATCGGACCCACACAAAATGATTCACATGCTGCGCATGCACCTAATATAGCAGATGAACCTCATTAAGAGCTAACGAGAACTGCTCTGTGATTGGCCGGAGTGGAGCAACTCCACCCCTTACAGAGGATCAATTCAGGTGAAAATGTCCTCGGGGCCGGTGGGATATATATACACAAATATATCTATACATATACATACATATATATGTATATATGTATGTGTATATATATGTATAGATATATATACATACATACATATACATATAAACATATATACACATATAGATATAAGATAAGATAGTCCTTTATTAATCCCCCTTGTGAGAAATTGACGGGTGACCAGCAGAACAGCGGGGAAAGAGAAATGCGAAAACAGTATATGTACACTAAATATGCCACATTTAAAATAAAATTATAGTACAAAACTATTTGAGTAAGATAAAATAAACATACTATGTACATGTAACTGTCCGTTTGTAGGTGACCTGTGTGTTAAGTAAATAATAAATATGATGAAATATGATGTATAATATAAATATAAGTATAAATATAAATGTGCCAAATGTGCAGGGTTCCTGAGGTAATGGATTTTTTTTTTAATAAATAACAAATAACAAGGTTAACAACAGTCAGTCCTGAGGTGTGGGGTTAAGGAGCTGTTAGGGCTTTGGGGCGTTGGGAGCGGGGGTTGAGGTGTTAGAAAGTCTGATAGCTGATGGGATGAAAGAGCCCCCCAAGCGCTTTGAGGCACGTGGCTGAGAGAGTCTGTGGCTGAAGGGGCTCCTGAGTCGCCTCAGCTCGGCGCAGAGGGGGAGAGGGATTGTCCATGATCGCCTGCAGCTTCCCCCTCATCCTCCTCTCTGTCACAGCCTCCACACAGTCCAGCCTCATCCCCACCACAGAGCTCACCTTCCTCACCAGCTTATTCAGCTGCTGGCACCTCCGCTCCTGATGCCTCCTCCCCAGCACACTACAGCAAAGAAGGAGGCACTGGCTACCACAGACTGGTATATATATATACATACGTATATACACATACATATATATGATATATATATATAATTATATATATATATATATATACACATATATACATAAACATATATATGTTAGTGCTGTCAAGCGAGTCAAATATTTAATGTCATAGTTAACTCGCAATTATTTTTTCTATGCTAAATTTCCCTTGATTTCTTTGTCCCATTAATTTTTCTCATTTTAATGCTCTTATCAACATGGAGAAGTGCATCGGCTTACCTTGTGCAAATGTTTTTTTATTGATAACATGTATATACTGATCAAAACAGGACGATACAAAAAAAAAGCCTATAGTTCAATTAAACGATGAACATACAAAGATACTGCCTTGAACATAGCAGTCAGGCTACTGCTTCTTTGTTTTGAGCCAAAGAATCTTAGATAAAAAAAATGTGAATAAAAGAATTGCGCTAATCGCGTGTTAAAAAAATTAACGCCGTTAAAATTGGTTTGCGTTAACGCCGTTAATAACGCGTTTAACTGACAGCTCTAATATATATATATATATATATATATATAAATATCACCCCTCTTATCCCGCCACCCTAAGCATCTCGGTGGCGGTGGTGATTTTTGGCAACTTATACCATCAATGTTTCTTTCACTTGTGATAATGTAATTGCAGTTGATATCTGCTGCTTGCCTACTCCACCTGAAACACTAAACATGGCAAAGAACTTGCTGACGGTCCCCACATACTCTTCTATAGAGAGCACTTGCTGCCGGTCCCTAAAACTGTGTGTATGAATGCCGTCACCAGACTCCACCAGAAAGAAGACTTCCAGCATAAATCACACTTTTTATTGAATACGTCTTAAACATCGATCAGTCCAACAATACACATGTAGGGCATGGGGTCGAAGGTCACCGTCCACGGGAAGGGACGTGGGGTCGAAGGTCACCGTCCACGGGAAGGGGCGTGGGGTTGAAGGTCACCGTGGGGTCGAAGGTCGCCGTCCAGACACTAAACTAACCCTAAAGTTTAATTCCAACTCGAAATTAACTGGATCATACAAAATAACGAGGGACGCACGCACGCATCACACACACACACACACGCACAGGTTTGGCCTTTAGACATTCTACTGCATTTAAATCACGATATAAAAGTCAACAAAAACTCAATTCACACACTTGGCTTCTTATGGAAATATGATTGGCTATTTTCAAAGATCCACCACTCGACTGATGGCCTTCGAACATAAGAACGTATCGATAATGTTTCTTATCTTCTAATCATCAAAAGATCTCGATCCAGATATTTCCATGACCATGCAGACATGAATAGTAGAATCCAGAGCTACGTCTTTAAAGATCTAATCCCCACATGGCGAGCCGGAGACTAATCACTACAACAACAAAGTGTAACAAACTTCCTCAACTCTTGTGTAGTAAACTAGATATTTGAACCTTAAGGTAAACCTTATATTGGTCTTTATGGTGAAAAGGCAAACCCACAGCAAGAACATGTGTAGCAATGAGTTCTTACTTGGTAATATATAATAATGTCACAAAAAACGATCTACATCAAGTTTAAAACACCTCCAACAGATTGATATCCCCTGCCTATTTGAAAACCGTCTAAACTTCATGAAAAAACAAGTTGTTGAAACTCTTCCTAACGTCCTGGGATGAGAAAAAGCCCCACAAAAAGATAACCTGCTAGCGCCTACAAGGCTCCTACACAGACCCGCCCAGCGCCATGGCAACAACACTCAGGGCTGGGGGCAAGGTGGGAGGTGGGGCCAAGCCGGGGGGCGGGCCAAAGGGCAGCTAGAAGGTGGAGACGACCGCCTGCTCCACTAGAGAGAGAAGAGACACAATAGGGACAGGAAGTGAGTTGAGAAGATAGATGGCTAAAACAGAAGGAGGAAGAGAAACATTAAGGGTGAGTCCACACTAAGGGTGAGTCCACATTAAGGGTGAGTCCACATTAAGGGTGGGTCCACACTAAGGGTGGGTCCACACTAAGGGTGAGTCCACATTAAGGGTGAGTCCACACTAAGGGTGAATCCACATTAAGGGTGAGTCCACACTAAGGGTGAGTCCACATTAAGGGTGAGTCAACATTAAGGGTGAGTCAACATTAAGGGTGAGTCCACCCTAAGGGTGAGTCCACATTAAGGGTGATTCCACACTAAGGGTGAGTCCACATTAAGGGTGAGTCCACATTAAGGGTGAGTCCACACTAAGGGTGAGTCCACATTAAGGGTGAGTCCACATTAAGGGTGAGTCCACATTAAGGGTGAGTCCACACTAAGGGTGAGTCCACACTAAGGGTGAGTCTGGTGTAGGTGGAGAACGTTACTGGTACCAGTACTGGTACTGGTGTGAGTGTAGACCAGTACCTCACTTGTGTAGGAGGAGACCGGTACTGGTACTGGTACTGGTTACTGGTGTGAGTGCAGACCAGTACCTCACTGGGCGGGCAGGGTGTAGGAGGAGAACGGTACTGGTATTGGTATTGGTACTGGTTACTGGTGTGAGTGCAGACCAGTACCTCACTGGGCGGGCAGGGTGGGCGCCCCGGAGCGGTGGAAGTGGATGTTGTGCCACTGGCCGTCGCGCCGCTGCCAGACGCGCGTCTCCTCGGCCTGCGCCGTGCGCGGCACGCCCCCCCGGTCCAGGTGCTGCGTGAGGCGGACGTAGGCGATGCAGGCGGCGTCCTCCCCCATCAGGTGGACGTGGGGGTTCAGCAGGATGGTGTGGACCGGGCTCCTGGCCTTGGAGAGAGCTGCCCCGGAAAATACCATGTTACCGTGTTACCGTGTTAGCATGGTAGCCATTAACATGTTGTAACCTTAGCCGTTACCATGTTATGTTAGCATGATAGCCATTAACATGTTGTCACCTTAGCCGTTACCATGTTAACTTAGCATGGTAGCCTTTAACATGTTGTAACCTTAGCCGTTACCATGTTATGTTAGCATGGTAGCCATTAACATGTTGTAACCTTAGCTGTTACCATGTTAACTTAGCATGGTAGCCTTTAACATGTTGTAACCTTAGCCGTTACCATGTTATGTTAGCATGGTAGCCATTAACATGTTTTAACGTTAGCCGTTACCATGTTATGATGTTAGCATGGTAGCATGGTAGCCATTAACATGTTTTAACATTAGCCGTTACCATGCTATGATGTTAGCATGGTAGCCATTAACACGTTCTAACGTTAGCCGTTACCATGTTATTATGAAAGCATAGTAGCCATTAACATGTTTTAACGTGAGCCGTTACCATGTTATGATGTTAGCAGGGTAGCCATTTACATGTTGTAACGTTAGCCGTTACCATGTTATGATGTTAGCATGGTAGCATGGTAGCCATTTACATGTTGTAACGTTAGCCGGTACCATGTTGTTATGTTAGCATGGTAGCCATTAACATTTTGTAACTAGGGCTGCAACTAACGATTATTTTAAAGGGGACCTATCATACCACCAGGTGTGAGTGTGATTAGCCATTACAAGCCGTTTTCAAAATGTGCAGCATTGTGACATCACAGGTGGGCGTGTCCACCTAGATGTGTGATAGATAGATGAGCAACGTTTACTTCAGTCCACTGGGTAGGCTGGTAGACTGATCTATCCAGCACACATCTAGGTGGACACGCCCACCTGTGATGTCACAATGCTGCTCATTTTCAAACCTGCTTGTAATGGCTAATCACACTCACACCTGGTGGTATGATATGCCCCCTTTAATAATCGATGAATCGGTCGATTATTTTTTCGATTAATCGATGAATCGGATATTAGGATATAACTTCAAATTCACAGTGCAGACTGAAGTGTAAAAACACCAGGTTATTGCTCCAACGTCCCGTAACTATTAAAAGTAATATTAAATGATAAAGAAATAAAAAAACCTAACTGGGATAACACAAAAAAAACATACAATGTATGATATACATTTATATAGTATATAAATGTATTTTTTTGTGTTGCATTTGAACACATCAATCATATTACTGAGCCGACCTGAACACATAACATTTGACACTGTTTGCTCCTTTTTTTTTTTTTTTAAGCTAACAAGCTCTATTTCCTGCCGATTTTAACATGGATTTAAACACTGTTTTGAATGACTGTTTGAGTGACCCGTCTGCACACCGTCTGCAGCAGCTGACAGAGTTTTCGGTTGGTTCTCAAAGTGCGGCCCGCGGAATCATTCCTGGCGGCCCGCAATGACATACATAATTATGTAAGACAGTGAAGGTACAACATTTTTATATAGGCCTACAGTCCCGTGTTATGATATGACCAAAATACAAGCTGTGGTAGCTCACACTAAAGCTCGCTGTGGGCGCAACCTGTCGGCGGCTGGCTGTAAACAGTGCCGCGCCTACGAGTGACGTATTATTCGGCGACTCAACAAATCGCGAATTCGTTGCCAACACTTTTAGTAATCGATTTTTATCGATTTTATTGATTCGTTGTTGCTGCCCTAGTTGTCACGTTATCTGTTACCATGCCGTTACATTAGCGCGTTAGCTGGTCCCATGTCATTACATTAGCGCGTTAGCTGTTACATTGTCGTTGCATTAGTGCGTTAGCTGTTACCATGTCGTTGCTTTAGCGCGTTAGCAGTTACCATTTCGTTACATTAGCGCGTTAGCTGTTACCATGTCGTTGCTTTAGTGCGTTAGCTGTTACCAGTTTGTTGCTTTGGCGCGTCAGCTGTTACCATGTCGTTGCTTTAGTGCATTAGCTGTTACCAGTTCGTTGCTTTGGCGCGTCAGCTGTTACCATGTTGTTGCATTAGTGCGTTAGCTGTTACCAGTTCGTTGCTTTGGCGCGTCAGCTGTTACCATTTCGTTGCATTAGTGTGTTAGCTGTTACCATGTCGTTGCTTTAGCGCGTTAGCTGTTACCATGTCATTGCTTTAGTGCATTAGCTGTTACCAGTTCGTTGCTTTGGCGCGTCAGCTGTTACCATGTTGTTGCATTAGTGCGTTAGCTGTTACCAGTTCGTTGCTTTGGCGCGTCAGCTGTTACCATTTCGTTGCATTAGTGTGTTAGCTGTTACCATGTCGTTGCTTTAGCGCGTTAGCAGTTACCATGTCGTTGCTTTAGCGCGTTAGCAGTTACCATTTCGTTACATTCGCGCGTTAGCTGTTACCATGTCATTGCTTTAGTGCGTTAGCTGTTACCAGTTCGTTGCTTTGGCGCGTCAGCTGTTACCATGTTGTTGCATTAGTGCGTTAGCTGTTACCATGTCGTTGCTTTAGCTCGTTAGCTGTTACTGTTAGAAACCGCAACTTTATTCAGCTTGACCTCCCCTCCACAAGGGACACCAAGTGGTGATTCAGGGTAATCAATAGCTCCTCCCACTATAAATAGAGGCCTAGTTAGGCCTTCCCCCCTTTGTTCTCACCACATCCTCACCACAACTGAGTGTTTGAAGGTGTTTGCCGTGTGTCTTTTGAATTCCCTTCACTGTAATTTCCCCTTTACTCATTGGATTATTGTTTGTTTAAGTAATGATTGTGATGGTTTAATGGCTAATCTTTACTTGTTAAATTATGTTATGAAGTACTGCAATGTCGAAGTATTTCATTTGATTTAAAGGCCATATTTATGTTTGTCAAGAGAGATATTATAATTCATCTTTCTTTCTGTCTAGAACCATGGCATTCATCATGGCATTCATCATGGCATTCATCATGGCATTCATCATGGCATTCATCATGGCATTCATCATGGCATTCATCATGACAAAACAACTTTGCTTGCAAAATAAAGTCAAGTAAATGAATCCTTGTTTCCTGGTGGTTCGTGGCTCCAGTAGAACCTACTCTTCACTACAGTTACCATGTTGTTACATTAGCACGTTAGCTGTTAACATGTTGTTACATTAGCGCGTTAGCTGTTACCGTTTTCAAAGTAGAAGCGGTGGAAGTCGGTTCCCTCCACCAGGTTCCCGAGGGCCTCCGGCTCAAAGGAAGTCAGACCCGGGTCGCAGATCTTTCTGAGAACAGAAGAGAGAGTATGACAGCTAGGTGCTAACATTGGCTCTAGTGTACATAGTTCAGTAGGTCTAGTGTTGGCACATAGCAGGGAGGTGGCTAGGTCTAGTGTTAGCACATAGCAGGGAGGTGGCTAGGTCTAGTGTTAGCACATAGCAGGGAGGTGGCTAGGTCTAGTGTTTGCACATAGCTGGGATATGGCTAGGTCTAGTGTTAGCACATAGCAGGGAGGTGGCTAGGTCTAGTTAGCACATAGCTGGGAGGTGGCTAGGTCTAGTGTTAGCACATAGCAGGGAGGTGGCTAGGTCTAGTGTTAGCACATAGCTGGGAGGTGGCTAGGTCTAGTGTTAGCACATAGCTGGGATATGGCTAGGTCTAGTGTTAGCACATAGCAGGGAGGTGGCTAGGTCTAGTTAGCACATAGCTGGGAGGTGGCTAGGTCTAGTGTTAGCACATAGCAGGGAGGTGGCTAGGTCTAGTGTTAGCACATAGCTGGGAGGTGGCTAGGTCTAGTTAGCACATAGCTGGGAGGTGGCTAGGTCTAGTGTTAGCACATAGCAGGGAGGTGGCTAGGTCTAGTGTTAGCACATAGCTGGGAGGTGGCTAGGTCTAGTTAGCACATAGCTGGGAGGTGGCTAGGTCTAGTTAGCACATAGCAGGGAGGTGGCTAGGTCTAGTGTTAGCACATAGCTGGGAGGTGGCTAGGTCTAGTGTTAGCACATAGCTGGGAGGTGGCTAGGTCTAGTTAGCACATAGCTGGGAGGTGGCTAGGTCTAGTGTTAGCACATAGCTGGGAGGTGGCTAGGTCTAGTGTTAGCACATAGCTGGGATATGGCTAGGTCTAGTGTTAGCACATAGCAGGGAGGTGGCTAGGTCTAGTTAGCACATAGCTGGGAGGTGGCTAGGTCTAGTGTTAGCACATAGCAGGGAGGTGGCTAGGTCTAGTGTTAGCACATAGCTGGGAGGTGGCTAGGTCTAGTTAGCACATAGCTGGGAGGTGGCTAGGTCTAGTGTTAGCACATAGCAGGGAGGTGGCTAGGTCTAGTGTTAGCACATAGCTGGGAGGTGGCTAGGTCTAGTTAGCACATAGCTGGGAGGTGGCTAGGTCTAGTTAGCACATAGCAGGGAGGTGGCTAGGTCTAGTGTTAGCACATAGCTGGGAGGTGGCTAGGTCTAGTGTTAGCACATAGCTGGGAGGTGGCTAGGTCTAGTTAGCACATAGCTGGGAGGTGGCTAGGTCTAGTGTTAGCACATAGCTGGGAGGTGGCTAGGTCTAGTGTTAGCACATAGCTGGGAGGTGGCTAGGTCTAGTGTTAGCACATAGCTGGGAGGTGGCTAGGTCTAGTCTTAGCACATAGCTGGGAGGTGGCTAGGTCTAGTCTTAGCACATAGCTGGGAGGTGGCTAGGTCTAGTCTTAGCACATAGCTGGGAGGTGGCTAGGTCTAGTGTTAGCACATAGCTGGGAGGTGGCTAGGTCTAGTGTTAGCACATAGCTGGGAGGTGGCTAGGTCTAGTGTTAGCACATAGCTGGGAGGTGGCTAGGTCTAGTTAGCACATAGCTGGGAGGTGGCTAGGTCTAGTGTCAGCACATAGCTGGGAGGTGGCTAGGTCTAGTGTTAGCACATAGCTGGGAGGTGGCTAGGTCTAGTGTTAGCACATAGCTGGGAGGTGGCTAGGTCTAGTGTCAGCACATAGCTGGGAGGTGGCTAGGTCTAGTGTTAGCACATAGCTGGGAGGTGGCTAGGTCTAGTGTTAGCACATAGCTGGGAGGTGGCTAGGTCTAGTTTTAGCACATAGCTGGGAGGTGGCTAGGTCTAGTTAGCACATAGCTGGGAGGTGGCTAGGTCTAGTGTCAGCACATAGCTGGGAGGTGGCTAGGTCTAGTGTTAGCACATAGCTGGGAGGTGGCTAGGTCTAGTGTTAGCACATAGCTGGGAGGTGGCTAGGTCTAGTGTTAGCACATAGCTGGGAGGTGGCTAGGTCTAGTGTTAGCACATAGCTGGGAGGTGGCTAGGTCTAGTTTTAGCACATAGCTGGGAGGTGGCTAGGTCTAGTTAGCACATAGCTGGGAGGTGGCTAGGTCTAGTGTTAGCACATAGCTGGGAGGTGGCTAGGTCTAGTGTTAGCACATAGCTGGGAGGTGGCTAGGTCTAGTTAGCACATAGCTGGGAGGTGGCTAGGTCTAGTTAGCACATAGCTGGGAGGTGGCTAGGTCTAGTGTTAGCACATAGCTGGGAGGTGGCTAGGTCTAGTTTTAGCACATAGCTGGGAGGTGGCTAGGTCTAGTTAGCACATAGCTGGGAGGTGGCTAGGTCTAGTGTTAGCACATAGCTGGGAGGTGGCTAGGTCTAGTCTTAGCACATAGCTGGGAGGTGGCTAGGTCTAGTGTCAGCACATAGCTGGGAGGTGGCTAGGTCTAGTTAGCACATAGCTGGGAGGTGGCTAGGTCTAGTGTTAGCACATAGCTGGGAGGTGGCTAGGTCTAGTCTTAGCACATAGCTGGGAGGTGGCTAGGTCTAGTGTTAGCACATAGCTGGGAGGTGGCTAGGTCTAGTCTTAGCACATAGCTGGGAGGTGGCTAGGTCTAGTTAGCACATAGCTGGGAGGTGGCTAGGTCTAGTGTCAGCACATAGCTGGGAGGTGGCTAGGTCTAGTGTTAGCACATAGCTGGGAGGTGGCTAGGTCTAGTGTTAGCACATAGCTGGGAGGTGGCTAGGTCTAGTGTCAGCACATAGCTGGGAGGTGGCTAGGTCTAGTGTTAGCACATAGCTGGGAGGTGGCTAGGTCTAGTGTTAGCACATAGCTGGGAGGTGGCTAGGTCTAGTTTTAGCACATAGCTGGGAGGTGGCTAGGTCTAGTTAGCACATAGCTGGGAGGTGGCTAGGTCTAGTGTCAGCACATAGCTGGGAGGTGGCTAGGTCTAGTGTTAGCACATAGCTGGGAGGTGGCTAGGTCTAGTGTTAGCACATAGCTGGGAGGTGGCTAGGTCTAGTGTTAGCACATAGCTGGGAGGTGGCTAGGTCTAGTGTTAGCACATAGCTGGGAGGTGGCTAGGTCTAGTTTTAGCACATAGCTGGGAGGTGGCTAGGTCTAGTTAGCACATAGCTGGGAGGTGGCTAGGTCTAGTGTTAGCACATAGCTGGGAGGTGGCTAGGTCTAGTGTTAGCACATAGCTGGGAGGTGGCTAGGTCTAGTTAGCACATAGCTGGGAGGTGGCTAGGTCTAGTTAGCACATAGCTGGGAGGTGGCTAGGTCTAGTGTTAGCACATAGCTGGGAGGTGGCTAGGTCTAGTTTTAGCACATAGCTGGGAGGTGGCTAGGTCTAGTTAGCACATAGCTGGGAGGTGGCTAGGTCTAGTGTTAGCACATAGCTGGGAGGTGGCTAGGTCTAGTCTTAGCACATAGCTGGGAGGTGGCTAGGTCTAGTGTCAGCACATAGCTGGGAGGTGGCTAGGTCTAGTTAGCACATAGCTGGGAGGTGGCTAGGTCTAGTGTTAGCACATAGCTGGGAGGTGGCTAGGTCTAGTCTTAGCACATAGCTGGGAGGTGGCTAGGTCTAGTGTTAGCACATAGCTGGGAGGTGGCTAGGTCTAGTCTTAGCACATAGCTGGGAGGTGGCTAGGTCTAGTGTTAGCACATAGCTGGGAGGTGGCTAGGTCTAGTGTTAGCACATAGCTGGGAGGTGGCTAGGTCTAGTGTTAGCACATAGCTGGGAGGTGGCTAGGTCTAGTGTTAGCACATAGCTGGGAGGTGGCTAGGTCTAGTGTTAGCACATAGCTGGGAGGTGGCTAGGTCTAGTGTTAGCACATAGCTGGGAGGTGGCTAGGTCTAGTGTTAGCACATAGCTGGGAGGTGGCTAGGTCTAGTGTTAGCACATAGCTGGGAGGTGGCTAGGTCTAGTGTTAGCACATAGCTGGGAGGTGGCTAGGTCTAGTGTTAGCACATAGCTGGGAGGTGGCTAGGTCTAGTGTTAGCACATAGCTGGGAGGTGGCTAGGTCTAGTTTTAGCACATAGCTGGGAGGTGGCTAGGTCTAGTTAGCACATAGCTGGGAGGTGGCTAGGTCTAGTGTTAGCACATAGCTGGGAGGTGGCTAGGTCTAGTCTTAGCACATAGCTGGGAGGTGGCTAGGTCTAGTCTTAGCACATAGCTGGGAGGTGGCTAGGTCTAGTGTTAGCACATAGCTGGGAGGTGGCTAGGTCTAGTTAGCACATAGCTGGGAGGTGGCTAGGTCTAGTGTTAGCACATAGCTGGGAGGTGGCTAGGTCTAGTGTTAGCACATAGCTGGGAGGTGGCTAGGTCTAGTGTTAGCACATAGCTGGGAGGTGGCTAGGTCTAGTTTTAGCACATAGCTGGGAGGTGGCTAGGTCTAGTTAGCACATAGCTGGGAGGTGGCTAGGTCTAGTGTTAGCACATAGCTGGGAGGTGGCTAGGTCTAGTCTTAGCACATAGCTGGGAGGTGGCTAGGTCTAGTCTTAGCACATAGCTGGGAGGTGGCTAGGTCTAGTGTTAGCACATAGCTGGGAGGTGGCTAGGTCTAGTGTTAGCACATAGCTGGGAGGTGGCTAGGTCTAGTGTTAGCACATAGCTGGGAGGTGGCTAGGTCTAGTGTTAGCACATAGCTGGGAGGTGGCTAGGTCTAGTTTTAGCACATAGCTGGGAGGTGGCTAGGTCTAGTTAGCACATAGCTGGGAGGTGGCTAGGTCTAGTGTTAGCACATAGCTGGGAGGTGGCTAGGTCTAGTGTCAGCACATAGCTGGGAGGTGGCTAGGTCTAGTGTTAGCACATAGCTGGGAGGTGGCTAGGTCTAGTGTTAGCACATAGCTGGGAGGTGGCTAGGTCTAGTGTTAGCACATAGCTGGGAGGTGGCTAGGTCTAGTTAGCACATAGCTGGGAGGTGGCTAGGTCTAGTGTTAGCACATAGCTGGGAGGTGGCTAGGTCTAGTCTTAGCACATAGCTGGGAGGTGGCTAGCTCTCTTACGTGTACGCCTCAAAGTCTCCGTTGTTAATGGCCTCGATCAGCTGCTCCGTGGCTTTGATGATCTCCTGCTTATGAGCTGAGGAGGATCACATGTCAGTGAGGACAGTAGGCAACATACCAACACAACACACCACCACATCAACACACCAACATAACACAAAAACACAACGCACCACATCACAACAACACAATACCACCACATCAACACAACAACACATCCCACCAACACAACACATCACAACATCCCCAGCTGACCAGAAGGGTTGTGCGTTGACGAGGAGCGCTGCACCACATGGCCCAGACAAACACACCCCAACCCTACCCCTAACCCTAACCCAACACGGGCAGTGCAGCAGGACTCTGGTCCGGGGGCCCGAAGGTGGACCCTGATGTCAGAGTCCTGTCCCCCAGGAGACCAGCGGCCCCTGAACCCCAACAGGCACTGGTTTCCTTGGAGGGGCCCCTGAACCCCAACAGGCACTGGTTCCCTTGGAGGGGCCCCTGAACCCCAACAGGCACTGGTTTCCTTGGAGGGGCCCCTGAACCCCAACAGGCACTGGTTCCCTTGGAGGGGCCCCTGAACCCCAACAGGCACTGGTTTCCTTGGAGGGGCCCCTGAACCCCAACAGGCACTGGTTCCCTTGGAGGGGCCCCTGAACCCCAACAGGCACTGGTATCCTTGGAGGGGCCCCTGAACCCCAACAGGCACTGGTTACCTTGTTGGGGCTCCTCTCCCCCGCAGGCCGGCTGAACGCTGACATTCCAAGCGGCCGTCTGGAGCGCAGACAGCAGCAGGAGACCGACGGAGACGCAGCACAACATGTCTGCTCTGAATGCTGCGGGCTACAAGGCTCCGTGTGGACCAGCAGCCCAGCAGGCTGGACAGAGGCCCTCCAAGTCTGGACAGAGGCCCTCCCAGTCTGAACAGAGACCCTCCCAGTCTGGACAGAGAACCTCCCAGTCTGGCCAGGGGCCCTCCCAGTCTGGACAGAGGCCCTCCCAGTCTGAACAGAGACCCTCCCAGTCTGGACAGAGAACCTCCCAGTCTGGACAGAGAACCTCCCAGTCTGGCCAGGGGCCCTCCCAGTCTGGCCAGAGCCCCTCCCAGTCTGAACAGAGGCCCTCCCAGTCCTCAGAGGCGTGTTTGCAGATCACAGTCCATGAAGATAGGGTTTGGGTAGATCATGAGGCGATCATGTGCTCCACAGACAGTCTGACTCAGCAGACGCTGGGACACACGACCAGGGGGACCCCATGAGGACCCCCACAGACTGACCCCCCTGAGGACCACAGACTGACCCCCCTGAGGACCCCCACAGACTGACCCCCCTGAGGACCCCCACAGACTGACCCCCATGAGGACCCCCACAGACTGACCCCCCTGAGGACCCCCACAGACTGACCCCCATGAGGACCCCCACAGACTGACCCCCCTGAGGACCCCCACAGACTGACCCCCCTGAGGACCCCCACAGACTGACCCCCCTGAGGACCCCCACAGACTGGCCCCCCTGAGGACCCCCACAGACTGACCCCCCTGAGGACCACAGACTGACCCCCCTGAGGACCCCCACAGACTGACCCCCCTGAGGACCACAGACTGACCCCCCTGAGGACCCCCACAGACTGACCCCCCTGAGGACCCCCACAGACTGACTCCCGTGAGGACCCCCACAGACTGACCCCCCTGAGGACCCCCACAGACTGACCCCCCTGAGGACCACAGACTGACCCCCCTGAGGACCCCCACAGACTGACCCCCCTGAGGACCACAGACTGACCCCCCTGAGGACCACAGACTGACCCCCCTGAGGACCCCCACAGACTGACCCCCCTGAGGACCCCCACAGACTGACCCCCGTGAGGACCCCCACCGACTGACCCCCCTGAGGACCCCCACCGACTGACCCCCGTGAGGACCCCCAGAGACTGGCCCCAGTGTGGTACACACCACCCAGTACCACACCACCCTAACCAGTACCACACCACCCTAACCAGTACCACTCCACCCTAACCAGTACCACACCACCCTAACCAGTACCACACCACCCTAACCAGTACCACACCACCCTAACCAGTACCACACCACCCTAACCAGTACCACACCACCCTAACCAGTACCACTCCACCCTAACCAGTACCACTCCACCCTAACCAGTACCACTCCACCCTAACCAGTACCACACCACCCTAACCAGTACCACACCACCCTAACCAGTACCACTCCACCC